>NC_060274.1:91490789-91658789 GCF_021613505.1 Equus quagga
AAAGGCTTGACTATAAAGCAAACTATTTTGAAGGGTAGCCTGGATTAATCAGCACAAGCCCCATTTCCTACCGTGTAAACCGCTGCTGGGTGTCTGTAAGCAGCTGCTGGCTATAAGCTGTTAGATGTGAAGGCTGCCACTATTCCCCACACAGACTACTCTCAAAGGAGTTATGTGACTCATGGCTTGGAAGAGCACTGAGCGAGCCAGCTGACAAAGAGTGTAATTCAACAGATGATAAAACAGATAGCAATCAAATCACTGCCACCATTTGTTACCAAGGCCACACAGGTGAGCAGAACTACTCTCACAAACAGGGACTGAACAAGAGAGCCCAAGCAGAAAACACTAGTCTGGAATCATGACTTTTCTCACTTCCTAGATAAAGCCCTCAGCTTGACGTAAGTTCCTTGCCTGACTTAAATTCCAAGCTAAATGCTGGCCCTGCCTATGCTTTAGTTAACATTTGCCCAGGTTAGATAAGATGTTTCTGTCTACCTGCCCAGTTCTCTAACACTTGGAGTAGGGTGACAAGGGCAATACTTTGATAGATTTCTGTAGACCCGCTGAATGATTCGCCTTTCAATTCATTGAGAGAAAAGCCCAGGAGAAAAGAAAATTTGTTCAAAATGGATGAAAACTGATTCTTCTCCCTGTAACTCTATAAACCCTAAAAGAACTAAAAACAAAATTCTATACTCTATTTTAATATATCTGAATGTAGAGGCAGAAATTTTTTAACTCCTGAGTGTATTTTCATAGCGCATAAACAATTGTACTAAATTCCTTAAGCTTTTTGTTTTGAAGGTCAAAACTACGTTCTCGGACCCAGCAGTGAGCTGCGATGGGAAGAGCAGGAAGGTTTTTAAGGATAACTGGAGGGTTAAATAGTTTCCAGATTTCTACATGCAGGGGATCAAGGATTATGTGCACGATGGCCCCCAGACCATGCTCTTTTCCCCATTGCTTTTAGAAACAGTGAAGTCATCTTGCAGCATATGAAAGTATTTCTTCACTTTATATTATTCTGGGAAAATTTAATGTTGGCAGAAATACTTTTATTTGTCAAAGGAAGTATGCATTTCCATATGAATTTGATTGGCAAAGTACCATGTGTCAACAATTACATTCAAGGAGTTGCTTTTTTTGTTGTTTTGAGGGATTTACTCTTTCCTTTTCATTTTAAATCTTATTCTCCAAGAGAATTCTTTTGTTTAATTTAATTTACCAAAGACAGTTAAGTCCAGAAAGCAAATTTCCTATACAAAATGATTTATCTACTTTTCATAAAAGCAGCTAGATCCCGGAGAACCGCCAAGTTCTCCAGCAATTCCCTTTGAACAGACGTCTCTGGCAGTGTTCTCTTCTCTCTCTATTCCTTAAAGTGGGTGTTGGTCCTTTGCTTTCCTTTCTCGACTCTCTTCCTTGGCTTTAATGACATGTCAGTATCACGAATTCCTGAATCCATGCCTCCCACTCTGACCGTCTTCTAAGGTCCAGTCCTGCATTTCCAATAACCCAGTGTGCAGATCCACGTGGACGTCCTGCCACCCCCTCAAGCTTAACACTTCATCTTCTTCCTTACTAAAACAGATCCTCCTCTTGCCTCCCTTTTCTCTCTTAAAAAAACAACGACTGTCCCATCCAAAGCACATGGTTCCTTTAAGGCATCAGAGAACCTGAACAAGAAACATGCTTGGGAGTCCCCGGTTGTTTATTTAGGAGGTGGCAGAGTCCAGCCCACCTTGAGGCGCCTTCCCTGGAGACAGCCCAGCTGTCCTCGCTCATCACTGCCCCCTCCCTGACATGCCTCTGAGGAGCGCAGTTCCTATTCAACCACCTGTTCCTGTCTGTTGGTGAAGGCACCTGGCTTGGGGACTTTATGCAGCCCAAATGCTCACCTTGGAGCTCTCAAGTCTATTGCCCATATTTCTGCCTTGACACTGGCCTATGGAGGCTGCCGGCCGCCCACCGATGTGGCCACATGCCTGTTAGTAACTATGGATGGCGGACAGCAGTTCCTGCCTCCAACATCCACTTCTCAGGGCCATGTCTATCCTAAAATGGGCAGCACCAGAAAAGAAAGTCAGCTTTATTGAAAGCTTCTTCATTTCAGATGTTTTTAGCAACAAGGGAAAAAAATGCTTATGAGATGCCATTAAGTGAATGGACACCAGAAAAGCATTGAGAATGCCGAATTGTTATTAACTACACATCTTCCCTGGACCGTGAGCTCTTGAACAACTTTAGAAAATGACTTCCTGGGATTGAACCCTGACTTCTGCAGTTCCTGGTTGTATAACCTTAGGCTTATTACTCCTCCTCTCAATGCTTCCGTTTTCTCTTCTGAAACAATAAAAGCAGTATCTCACACACTGTAGTGTTGTGAAGATTAATTGAGATGACATATGTAAAACCCTTGAAATAGCACCTGGTACATAATAAGGCATTGGATAAATGTTGCCTATGAATAGGTTCTTTCATTTATTATATCCCATTTAGACACTTTGCTGGTACTTTATTTAAAAGTTAGTTAAGGGCCAGCCCCAGTGACCTAGTGGTAAAGTTTGGCACACTCAGCTTTGGTGGCCCAGGTTCAGTTCCTGGGTGCGGACCTACACCACTTGTAAGTTAGTGGCCATGCTGTGGTGGCAGCTCACATAAAAAAGGAAAAAAAGAGGAAGATTGGCAATGGACGTTAGCTCAGGGAAAATCTTCCTCAGCAAGAACAAAAAAAAATTAGTTAAAAAAATTAAATATATAAATGAATGGATATCCAATTCCTCTTCCCTCCTTGAGTGACTCCAGCCCCCAGTGCCATCTTTGGCACTCATCTCATCCTGTGCTTCATTCTTTGGCTCATTTTCATTTCTTTGGCCAACTAGATTTCACTTGCTTTGGAGACAGAGACCACCTCTGAGACACCTCTGTCACCTCTCAAGTTAGTGGCTACTGGGCCCCCACAAGGCGTGAAATGACTACTGTTTGATTAAGAACACATCTTTTTTCAGACTTTTAGCTTTTTTCCCTTTCTTCTGGTCCCTTTCCAACTGCCACTGAAGCTGAGGCAGGAGCTAAAGATGGAACACAGCAAGAGCAAGACAGAAGCAATCCCCAAGCACTACCATGCATCTTACAGCCCTTTAATTGAAAAACTATTTTCCACAAAAACTTGGGTCCTAGACTATTAAAAAGCCTTTCTCCAGTTTTAAAAGAATGTGACACATGCTTTCTTCTGACACTTTGAGGCGGTACAGCACAGCACTTGGGATTTGACTTTGCTTTTATAGCTAGAAATTCATTGAACATATTCTGCACAGCAGTTGTGAGTAATGTTGGCCCAGAAAGAAAATGTCCAAATGTCAGGCCACCTCTGACAAGGGATACGCCCGTTGCCTACGACTCAGCCTACTTACGACTTTCAGAAACTTTCATGTACGGTAACCCAGCTAGCTCCAGGAGGTGCCTTCTGACATTGTGTCAATGACACTAGTCATTTTAGAACAGCTTTATTCTTCCTCCAATGAGCCCTGTGATGACTCTCCGTGCTTCGGAGCCATCTACCTTTCATATGGAGGAATCGGATGCGTCCGGAGAGCTGTGTCCGCCTACTCTGTTTTCCAAATAAAAGTCTAAATAATGGAAAGATAATGACAAAATCACACTTTCCTGAGGCAAATTTAGCAGGGTCTTGGAAAGCAAGGATTTGGCAACAGTTCCAATGTAAATCACTGACAGAAGATTCCAGTAATTGTCAGCAGTGACAGAGGGGCTCACAACTACATCTCCAAAGTAGTAAAACCGTGTATGACATTAATTTTAAAAATTGAAAGATGACAGGCCATGCCACTCTTTCCTTGACAAATGATGATTCATTTCAAAAATGGTGTACTAAAAATGCTTTGTTTCAAGATTCATGACACTAATTAAATATTAGATTTTAGCATGATAAAGTGCAATCTTTCTGTCATAAAAATTACTAGACTACGTAAATGAGCAAAGACATAAATAATTAGCACTCAGGTATTAGTGGGTTTAAAGACAAGTAGAAACACCCGTCTCTTTGAGGTATTCTGATATACTTCTACTCAGTAGAAACTTCTACTCAATAGAAACTACTCATACGTCAATTGGAGTGGAAACTGCAATTTTAGAAAATGACAAAAATATGGAGATGAGCAATGCAAAAATAAAGCACTACTCATATCAATTTTCTCTTGTGATTCTCCCTCCTAGTCCCTGACTGTTTTACACTGTCCCAGTATCAATGTTGCTATAAATATAAGGAACAAAATTTTTTTCCCAAAATTTCAATATCTTGGGCAGCAACAATAACCAATTTCCTAGTGCCTATATCCCTCTCAACCTTCCTAAATATCAGTCTTTTCCAAAAAGTACTCCCAGAGGACTCTAGACTGGCTGGCATACCATTTTGCTCCACCACACCCTTGCAATCAAGTGTCCTCTTTTATGTGGAAATGAGTGATTCACGCTGTGAATCAATTCAGTCTTATGCACTGCCTCTCTTCACACATATGAAATAGTCTACTTATTTAGGTCAAGTTCATGTGTGGAAGGTTAACTGTATTTATGCACATGGTTTAAAAATAAAAAGTCAGACAGGCTCAGTAGGATAAAAAGAAATGACTGTCAACTTTGATGCATAGGGCATTGTAGATATAAGAAAGCCAGATAAGCTCTGAAGGCAAAACAGGGTTCAGGTTCAATTTAAACAGCAGATTATGAAGATTTATCAACTGCAAAGAAACTGAGATTGAATATAAGACAGCAGTCAAAAGACTACTGAGAGGAACTGGTGGCAAAGGCAGTATTAAGAAGTGAGTTGCCTTTTTTAATTTAACTTTTTTATCCCCTTTTACTTTTTGTCTCTCTTCACCACATAGTTGGTTTACTTATTTGTGAGTATGTGCACTAATGCCACACCCTTTCTTCTTGAGTGGAAATGGATGTGCCAAGACATCTGTCAACAAGTAGTGGAGAGACGTGGTCTTCCAAGTCTCAAATATACATCCCATGAATGTGATGATGGCAACCTAAGGCTGAAACACAGCCTTGAAGAGTAGTAAAACTGGCTCTTCTGGAAGAGTCTGGAATATTAAACAATGGCCACAACCTCATGCACTTTCTAAAACTCCCCTACCTTTGAAGTATCATTCATGCAGACTTTCACTATCTATCATCACTTGGCCAGCCCTTCTGATAATGACAATAATATTAATAGCTACTATTTACTGAATGACTACAATACATCCCCTAACAGATGATATTACTAAGTCTATTTTACAAGTGAGAAAACTGTATGAGGATCTTGAGATGTTAAGTAGCTTGCTCAAAGCCTCATGGTATATGGGACACAGCCAGAATTTGAACTCAGACTTGTATAATTTCAGAGCCCTTGCTCTTTAACTCCATCCTAAATCTGGAGTCCTGGCAATAATGAACAGCAAAGCCCAAGTGCTCAGAGCTAACATCTGAGGGGAAAGGCTCTGGAATTCTGGGTATCTTGGTTCCTGGCACATAGTGAGTTCTTGATAAATGTGTTTAAGGCACCATGTTTTAGCACTAACATGAGAATAGTAGATGATCCTGCCTCTTGCATTATCCACATAAATTATGATGAAATCCTAAGTTAGCACTGAAACTTTTGATACCCAGTGGAAGAACTCTATCTGCTTGAGCTCCCTTCTTACTTTTGATGGTCAAATCAATTATTCCAGCCCTGACTTTTCTGTAGTTCACCTTCTGTCTTGGGACATTTTAACTTGAACGTGTATCCTCCCATAACTTCAACCTCAAATCATACCCCAAAACTCTTTCCCAACTTTCAACTTTTACTCATCTTTTCTAGTCTGACAGAAAATAAGCTTGCAATGAATATTCTATCTTCCCTATCCTTCATATTGTTGTTTGTTCTTCAGTCCTGCTAAGTCAGCCGCAGAAGTGAACCTCTAAACCTTCTTCTTTATTCTGTCTGTGGGTAAACAGAAGCAATTAAAAATAGATGCTATTTGGATCACTTAGGGCACTTTTGGTTGAAGGTATAATAAACACAGCAGCATGGCTAAATGGATGTTCATGTTGCATATGGAGGAGTTGCCAACATCATACGCATGGATGAGAGAGAGAGGCTACTAGAAGCAAAAAAAGTCTCAGTCCTACAGAAAACTCTTGACAATTTCAACTCATCATGAGTTTTAAGCAGAAAAATGGCATAATCAAGCGTGAATTTTCTAATGATAGTGATTACACTGGAGGCCAAGAGAACAGTTAGGTGGGGAGATTGGTCAGTGTATCAAAATTCAAAGGAAAGCTGAAAGGAAGTCCAACCATATAGATACTTGCCTTATTTTCCTATACCCATTTCTAAGGTTTCCACGAAGAACCTGAGTCTACCTAAGTACTCCTTCACTAGTGTTTTCCATCTTGGTAGCCCACCACCATTTGCCCAGTTGTTCATACAAGAAATCTTGGAATCATCTTTAACGTTTCACTCTCCCTTACCCAACTACATATGATCAATACTTGATTTCCTGTCAATTTAATCTTCTCAAATGTCTTGATGAGACATATGTCTCACTTCTTCCTCCCCTGTCACTATCCTAGGCCACAGCATGATCACTTCTTGCCTGGGCTACTGCAAGAGATGTCTAACTAATCTCTATTACTTCATTTTTATCTCTCACAAAACAATTTTCAAACTGTGACCTTCTAAAAGTACAAATCATATCATGTCACTCCCCTGCTTAGAAATCTTCTCTTTTCTCATGTATCTTAGACTGAATATTAAGTCTATATGGCTTATCATGGCAGAGTCTCCACTCATCCAACCAGACAAATCCAGAGGTCTTGTTCTCTCCTACTGTGGAATTTCTCTTTAATTCCAGAGAGGTAAGATATTAGCCAGAATCTCCTCAAATACTGCCTCTCCACCATTCATTCCATTCTTTATTAGCAGGATTGCCCATTAGACATAGGTTGGGACCTCTTAACGTATCCATTCAATACAACTTCACACTTGTATTTTTCATTCCTTTATCTTTTGGGCTGTGTTCTTGAGGAATTCCTCATTTTCATCCTCCCAGTTACCGATTCTGTCTTTAGCCAAATCCCCTCTAGAGTTACTTTGTCTGTGTGTCTTATTGGTTTTGCTTTTCTGTTGTAGTTTTTTGTTTTACATTTTACTTACTATATGTATATTTTTCATTTCTAAGCTTTCAAATCGGTTCTTTCTAATATCCATATGTTCTCAATTTATATCCAACTACTTTGTGTTCACAATCCCCTGTTTGTGTAGATATTAGTCTCTCTCTTTTCAAGTTCTCCCTTTCAGGATATCTGACACACAGTTTTAAGTCCTCCCTTGCTGTCTAGTTTCCTCCACACTGACCAGACGCAATAAGGCCAGCTAGAGCAGCAGCAGATGTGATAAACAGGGACCAGGTGCAGGTAAGTTTTCTGAGGTAACTGATTGGATAGAAAACCTGAGGGAGAGACAAGAGTCTAGAAAGACACATAGTTTCAGCTTCAGCAAACTAGGTGTATGTTCACATCTGTCACCAAGAAAAGGAAAACACAAAGAGAAGCAAAACTGCTCAGGCTGGGGGTGGAAGGAACAATGAGGAGTGTTTCTAACATATTGAGTTTGAAGTGCAAGGGACATCTAGATGGGCAAGGTAATAGGAAGATAGGTAGTTGTTTATACGGGTCAAGAGGTCAAGAAAGAAATGACAGCCAGAAATTAGGAGCACCTTATGATCATGAGGCTGATAAACCCAAAAAGATGGCCATAAACTTGTCCAGAATAATGATCCATCTATAATCATTTTGAAAATTGATCTAGCTTATCTCAAAGGCATTTGGTTGTGTTTTGACTATGGATGGCTTTGACAGAAGGACAAAAACAGATCTTCCTAAGGTCAATTGATAAAATGTAATGATATATTTGGAATGCATGGTGGGAGCAAGGGAAGGGATGCTCCTCTCAGCAGGGCTCTCCCTTTCATAATTACATTTAATTGTCTGCATCATTAGAAAAAGTACAAACATCACCTATTTCCTTTGCTCAACATTCATTATGAGTTTGCCACATACCAGGTCCTATGCTAGGCATTAGGAACATACTTAGCCTTTGCAGAACATCACACAAGTAAGTGGAGCCATATAGGATGTCACAAGTGCATATAACAAGGACCTTCATCTCGTCGAGGAGTCAAAAAAGACCCTCTCTAAGGAGCTTACGTTTTATCTGCGATGGAGAACGAACAGAAGTTAGATAGACAGAGAAATGTGGGAGGTAATTTCCAGTTAAGAGAAAATCACATCTGTAAAGGTTCTGAGGAGTGCGCATTCACAAAAGGAAAAAAAGTCACTTATTATGAGAACCCAGATAGAGGAACTGGAGGGAAGCCACAGTGACCCCAAGCAAGGCTGGTGATGTAGGCAAGGGCTGGGGATAGCAGAACCCTAGTAACCACAGCAAGGAAGTCTGGATTTTATTCTAAGTGCAATGAGAGAGCCACTCAAGAATGCTAAGCCAGGGAGATTGCCCTGGAGAGGAGGTAAGAGTAGTGGTGAGGAGGCCAGCTGTGATGCTACTGAAGTCACCTGGCGGAGGTAAGCTGGAGCAGTGGCAGTGAGGATGGAGATAAGGTGAAGAGAATCAAGAACTATCTGGGAGGCAAACTCTACAGGACTTGCTATTTGAGGGGCTGTGGGAGATGAGGGGGAGGTTGTCAAGAATGATGATGGTGCCATTGACGTAGAGGACTTATAATTACATTTAATGGAAATCTAGAAAACAGAAATTGAAAAGCATATATTTGATTTCCTTAAGGCTGCTCTCATTTCCTCAGAGTTCTGGGTACACTGCACAGATCAATATAACCCAGAGATAAGGTACAAGCTGTCTTTCTCTAGAACAAGATACCTTTTTGTGGGAACCCAGAGTCCTTCTTATTACTGAAACCTACATATTTATATATCCCACCACAACTCGCCAGTTGACCTAACAGGAAAACGAAGTACAAAATGTGACATGCACAAAAGGTTCTAGAAATGTGAGATGTCTTAGTCACCAACTCTCAAGAAAACAGAGTTAATGAAAGTCTCTGTCCTGAGTTGCCCAATCTGCCTTTCATGACAGAGTTGGGGAAAGGAAGTAGAATGGAAGAGAATACTACGGCCATCTGCCTAGAAAGCAAAGAAAAATCTGCAGCTCATTTTCTGAAGGAAAAGCAGAACGCTAGAGTTCATTCTTGCTCAATTAAACTGGCTTTTCTTTGAGGGAAGAAATATGTTTGCTGTCTTTCTTTTCCAAAGCATGGCAAACTCTAATATTTTAGGAGGTTATATAGACTCTACCACAATGGAAAGAGAGCTAAAACCAGAAAGAGAAGTACACAGTCACTTTATATTAAAGGAGGTTGAAGAAATAGCTGTTACAATACCAAATCCAACAGTTGCAAAAATCAGATGAGGGATGACTATTCTGGTCCCAATATTATTCTAACATATTACAACAGCACAAAAAGCAATAGTGCAACATCACACAGGCTTTATCACACCTTTCTTAAGTGGAACAAAAGGAGCTCTTAAGCTTGTACTTAAGTAAGTTTGTACTCTGTGAAGTAAGGAGAGGTGAAGAAGTCTTAGGACCATTTTACTGATGGAGGCATTGAGGCACTCACTGAAATTTACTGTGGGAGCCAGAGGTCTTGTCAGCAGATGGAGTCAGAAATTTAAAGGGTCTCACACCAATGATTTCCAAATCTGGGTCCAAGAGCATCAGCATCACCACAGAGCTTGATAAAAACAGGAATCCCTGGGCCTCAAACCACATCTACAAATAATCCTCTCTGTATATTCAATATGTTTCATGAGTGATTCTGATGCAGAACCAAGCTCGGGAGCCACTGATTTAGTCCATTGTCTACAGTGGAAACTTGTCCATTGCCCAGGGGACATTTGGCAACGTCAGGAAACATTTTGGTTGTCACAACTGGGGGAGGGAATGCTACTGGAATCTAGTGGGTAAAGGCCAGGACACTACTAAAATCCGACAATGCACAGGACAGCCCCCGCGACTAAGAATTATCCAGTGCAAAATGTCAATAGTGCTGAGGTTGAGAAATCCTGATGTAATCCAACCACGCAGGAAAGAATGGGTCAGGAAAATTACATGACTTTTCATTTCTGCAGTGCGAGGTTGGAACCTCGCTTTCCAGAAATTCAGTCTCATTTTCTTGATTCTATGGTATCTCTCTTTTTTTATTGTGGTAAAATAACATAAAAATTACATTATTCACCATTTTTAAATGTACAGTTCATTGTTATTAAGTACATTCATATTGTGTATTCTATGTGATCTTAAAGATCTGAATTCAAAACTCTTCATTTGAAACTCAACTGTTGTTTTAGTTCACCAGGCTCTCAATATTTAAATGTCTTGGAAATTACAGGTTTTCAGGCTAAAGAGATGGATTTAATGCATTTAAGAGAAAGTCTGCATTATTGGTTCCGGTCTTGCTTGAAACACAAGAAGCTTGTTCTATTCTATGTACCACTCTGAAAAAGTCATAAGGGGTTCCT
This sequence comes from Equus quagga, assembly GCF_021613505.1. Taxonomy (NCBI): domain Eukaryota; kingdom Metazoa; phylum Chordata; class Mammalia; order Perissodactyla; family Equidae; genus Equus; species Equus quagga. The sequence continues at coordinate 91,501,398 of NC_060274.1, forward strand.
AACAGTTATCATTATTAAGCAGAGAACTGAGTGATTATCTCACTGAATCCTGACAACATAAGGAAGGATGTATGACTATTGCCAATTCCTCCTTTCACAAAGCAGGAGGCTCAACCCCAGTCACACAGCACTTAAGTGGCAGCCCAGATTTTGAGTCCAAATCTGTCTACCCAAAGTCCACACTCACAGGCACCAGCCAAACCGCCCCTCCCAACATCGAGCCCCAAAGAAACCAGCCTTTCAAGGCTCTTTCTCGCTTCAGTTGGGCTCCTTCTGTAAAAACCAGACCACTCACCATGTTTTCCTTAATTTTTGAGGAAATATAGTCTTTGCTTCATAACTCAATGTGTCCCTGGAAGTCACACCATTAATGGATGGAGTAGGCAAGATGGCAATGATATATGCTCAAATCACGCTGGTGTTACCACTGGGAACACTTAAGTAGGGGCATGGAGATGGAGAGACTCGAACAGAATTACCCAACAAGTAAAATAAGTCAGACAGAGAAAGACAAATACTACTACATAGTATCACTTATATGTGGAATCTAAAAAAACAAGTAAACTCATACAAACAGAGAGTAGAAAAGTGGCTGTCGGGCTCGGGGTGGGGAAATAGGGACAGGTTGAAAAAAGGGTACAAACTTTCAGCTGCAAGACGAATGAGGTCTGAGGATCTAATGTACAAATTTGGTGACAATAGTTGATAAGACAGTTGTATAATTGAAATTTGCTGACAGAGTGGAACTTAAATGTTCTCACACACACACAAAAAAACCAAACATAAATAAGTTAATTAACTGGATCTGGGAATCCTTTCACATTGTATATATGTATTACTATGTATATATGTAGCACCACAATATACACTTTAAATATCTTATAATTTTGTATGTCAATTATACCTCAATAAAGCTGAAATAAAATAATTTTTAAAAGAACTACCAAACAGATTTATGATTTAGGAGAAACTGGCTGGGTTTTAGTGTCACACAGTACTGTGCTCAAATCAGTAGCTTCCCAGCTGTGTGATCTTAGGCAAATGAACAAACCCCTGAACAACTATGAACTAGAAAGTCTAAAAACTGCCTTGTCGGGCTATAGTGAGGGGATGAAATACTCCGTGCAGGGCACTTAGCACACTGTCTGGCATGTGGTATGTGGTGATTAGATGGCACAGGCTATTATTACTCCTACTATTATTATTATGTACAGAATAAGCAAAACCCCCATTTCAAGCACAAAAACTTAATTGTGCTTTGTGCTATTGATGCACTTTATAAAGGTCCTGGTAAATCACATTTATGTACATCGAATTACATCTTAAATAGACTACAGAAATAGGATAGTTGAGGGAAAACTGCAGGCAATCATTTTGTACACACTTGACTAAAAACACATGTAGCTACATTTCTTTTAGAGAAATAAAATCCCCAACCATACATGGGGAGAGGATGCTATTATAATTTTTCTGTTTGGAGAATGGAGAATACCAAACGTTTTATTCTTATCTTTACTGTTCACAATTCCAACCTAAAGTGGACCCACAGAAGTGGAGATCAATGTGATGGAGCACAGGATACAAATGTATGTAAAACACGGGCTGAGCACCAGGAGCTCATAATCTACTTCAAAAGATGTGGGCACATAAAAAACATGTAAAGAACATTATGCGCAGATTATAGTAACCGTAAATAAAAGCTACAGGGAAAGAAAATGGTACAAGAAATTAGAAGGATGGAGAAATGCCTGCCTTATAACAGGCTCAAAAAAGTTTGAGAACAAAGGAGCCTCTCTACCATGCTTAGCAAAGCCAGGATTTACAGGAGTGGAGAGCTGAAGAGAAGGCAGGAGAAATTCGAGCAGGCTGATAGTTAGAAACGAACTGCAAGAGATGAAAAAGAGGTGTGTAAAGGCACACTGCTAAAGGGGCAGCTTCTACAAAATGAGAGGGTACTTGAGACCTGCAGGCAGCCCTGCAGGCACTTTGAACCTGGGATAACGCATAGGGAATTCATGCAAGGACGCGAAGCCAAGTGAAGGAATCCGATTTGAGAATCAGGAACACTAGAAATTCGAGAATCATCCAGGATATGCAGCTGCAAATCCAAGTCTGTTTCTGATGCACACATAATAGAGATGATAGGGACCCCTTGCCTCCCAAGCTGGCCCACATTAGCTTTTCTTGAGTAGAGATCTATCTCCTTGTATGGAGAGGATGGAGTTTATACACTTTTTGCCATAAATAACACATTTAATGACCCATCTTCTACCTGAAATAACTTCCAAAAGTTGTTAACACTTGTTTGACTCCCTTTCTTCTAGTTCTCATCTGGGCAGTTTCACCAACAATTTGCCTATATCCTGTAGGCACGTGAAGGTTTAAACAGGGGAATAACACATCCATCAAACAAAGAGATGAACTGGTGGCCAGCTAGTGGGCCAGGCTGGTGACCAAAGCTGGTGTTATTTACATAGAAGTTACACTTAAATCCACAAGAGAACATGGAATCTGAGACAAAGAGAGCCAACAGTGAACACACAGACCAGAAGGCTAAGCACTGAGGTTGTGACTGATTTAGACAGAAGGAGAAGGACATGGAACCACGAAGAAACCTCACAAAGACTAATCAGATAAGGAGGAAGATTCTCAGAACTGAAGCTTAATGAAGGGAGCAGTGGTTTAAGAAGATATGAATGAGGAGCTTTGCCAAGTTTAAACGAGAGGGCAAGGCCAACCAAGGCAGAGTGAAGACCACTTGACTTAGCAAACCAGAAGGTAATATTGCCATCAAAGAGGGCAGCTCTAGAGAGAGGAAAATTGTTCTTCACTCTAAGATTAAGTGGATACTGAAGCAACATAGGTGGCATATACTGACAACATTCAAATCTGCTTGGAATGGAAAGACAGAAAATAGGTTTTGAACTAGCAAGAGAGTTACTAGGTCAAGAGGAGGATTTTCCAAGGTAGGTATAGAAGAGCTTACTGTTGAAGGCAGAGAAGGAGAAAAGAACAAATGAAGAGGATGTTGACGAGGCAAAGCCTCAGGTAAGGGGAAAGCATGGCTTAAAACACAGGTGCAAAAAAGAGATGGGGGTTAGGACAGGCTAAATGCCCTGGGAAGGAAGTGGAGCCACCTCTTCCCTCCTCTGCTGGCGGTGGAAAAAGAAGACAGGATGGCAGGAGACAAGGGCATCCAGTGGTCTGTGGAGCATGCAAATACATAAGCAGAGAAGTTCTGAGGCACGGATAAGAGTGGTAGCTTTCTAGCCTAAGTGTGCTCCTTGGAAAGAAAGGCATGTAGGGGCAGGGTAGAGGCAGGAGAAACTGGAGGCCTGAAGAGCATGTGCAGGGGGTAGAAGAACTGCTGCCAGAACATTGGGGAGTGACCAAGAGATGGAAGAAAATATCATGGAGGAGTACTAGGGAGCCAGTGAATATTCCACAGCATGAATTGGCTGCCTGTCCAGTTAGCACGTTCCTTTATTACTAGGTGATGCCTCCCTCTTACCCTTTAATTTTCTCTCCTTCGTAAACATTTAAAAAGGAAGGCAGAGAAAGAAGGAGGAAGGGGGGAAATCTGTTCACGATGGGAGAGCAGGTAAAAAAGAAAACCAGAGCATCTTATTTTCTAATCTACTGAGAACTTGCTTGAACTAGCAGCAATAATGGCTGCCTTTATGGAGGAATTACTCTGAACCAGCAAGGTCCTACATTCTTTTCATACATTTTCTTTAATCCTGACAATGATCGTAAAAGTGGCAAATTATTATCAGAGAGAGGGGGGCTCTAGGGCTCACACTCAAGTTTAAATGTCCCCAGAGCCCGCACTGCACCTGTGAGGCCACACTGCATCTCGGCAGCTGCCTCTTGTCAAAGTGTTGGTGGTTCTACACCTTTCAGTGGGAAATATGCTGTTCACTAAATACTTAACAAGAACAGTGGACGGGCAGCCTTTTAGACTTGGTGTATCAGCAACCACCACTCAGCTTCAAGTGGCTCCTGAGGTTGAAACCCAACAATAGACAGCGAAAGCCGGGACAGAAGCCACGAACAAACGAGCTAGCTGACAATTCTTTCGACAGCCTCATATGATACAGCAAACTCTACTTGTGGAAAGCTCCTAGGGCTTTTCCTGCTGAGTAGAAACACAGAGTTTTCTCCTCAAAATTTACAAAGAAGATAAACCAGTCCACTTCCAAGCAGACACCCCCTTAAGCCCAACGGGCAAGGTTAGAGCATGGCTGAGCAGAAGTGCTCCCCACGCAGGAAGCTCCCTCTCCCAGTTGTTCACTCATTAAATATCCATTTATTAAACAAGGACTATGCAGCAGGCACTAAAGAAGCAGCAGTCAAAGACAAAGCAACTCACAGGCTGACAACTGTTGATCAGGAGCCCCTGCCTCAGGAGATGTGGGAGCCCCTGCATCAGACTCACCTGGTGCTCATCACAAACCAGACTGAGGGACCACAGTTGGCACCCAGAATCAAAATCTCTGCAGCTGGGCTGGGAAAGCACCTTTTCCACAAGCTCTCTGGGTGATTCGTGGGCACACTCAAGGTTGAAGACCACTGGTTTAAGTGGATAGACAGTGACAACACAATGAGATAAATGGAGGAATACTCAAAGTTTCGGGAGAACACAGGGCAGTGACGCCTAGCCCAACTTCTGGAAAGATCTTTTAGTGAAATAATAGCTATCCAGGTTCAAAAGGAGCAAAGAATTCTCTAAACAAAGATAACATGCAAGGGGAGAGGGAGAGGTTATGTGAACTTTACCAAACAAGGTAAAAGATTAGGAGAAAACATGTAATAGTCATTGCTCGAGTCTTCATCGCGTGTGCAGATACGTTTCCAATTCTTGTGGCAACTTCCGACTGGAGGAAAAACACCTGACACCAGCACTGCCATGAGTCTCTAACTTCAGCCACTGCAGGGCAACAGGGGCTGGGTTTCTCTTCTTTGTGTGGGTCTCCACGTGGCATTTTCAGGAGGCCTCCAATTTAGCCAACTGTTTAAAAGTTCAGTCTTCAGAGTAAGGGAGGCCCGGGTTGTGTCCTGGTCTCACGGACTAGCAAATCACCTAAAAGCTATGAACCTCAATATCTGCATCTGTAAATCCAGAGTCATCACCAAGAATGAGACAAGGCAACATCATGTGCCTCCTGATACGATGCCCGGAGAAAAACCCAGTATCATGCCTCTGGCACTTCTGTCAAAAACGCAAAACCTGAATCTAATTGGGAGGAAGCATCAGAGAAACCCAAGCTGAAGGACATTCCACAAAATAGCTGTCTTGTCTTCTACAAAACTGTCAAGGCCACAAAAGATGAAGAAAGACTGAGGAACCATTCCAGATCAATGCAGACCAGAGAAACACGACAATAAATGTAATACATGTCCCGGAGGAAGGTCAGACTGTGGGCAAAACACCTACAAACGACTTTATTGGGACAACTGATGAAATGTGAGCACGGACCATGGACTCTGAATCAGATGATAGTGTTGAACTAATGCTCAATTTCTTGGCTTTTATAAAGAGACTAGTTATGTAAGAGAATAATTTTGTTCTCAGAAATTCTGTTGTTAGAAAACACACACTGAGTATTTAGGGGTAAAGGGAGATGATGCCTCCAAAATCACCCTCCGATGGTTCAGAAAAAGGATATATATTAGAGAGAGAGAGAGAAAATAGAGAAAACAATAAAGCAAATGAAGCAAAACGTTAACAATTAGTGAATCTGGATAAAAAGTAGACAGGAATTCTTTGTAGCATTCTTTCCATTTCTCTGTTTGAAAGTGTATCAAAATAAAGTTACTCTTCAAAACTATCGGGCCATGAAAAGCAAGGAAAGACTGAGAAACTGTCAAAGACTGAGGAAATTTGATATCTATATTACAATGTCGTTGGTACTCCCGGATTGGATCCTGGAACTGAAAAAGGACATTAGTAGAAAAACTGGTGAAATCCAAATGAGGTTTGTAGCTTAGTTACTAGAAACGTACCATCGTTAATTTCCGAGTTTTGGCAAATGTACCACAGTTCTATTAAGATGTTAACATTAGGGGAAGCTGAGTGAAGGGCATATGGAAACTATACAATCTCTGTAATTTTTCTTAAATCTAAAATTGTTCCAAAATAAAAAGATTATTTGTAAAACATTAAGACACACACACAGCAAAGGCCATTCCCAAAGGCAGAGGAAACTGACCCCACTGTCCCCTAAGAGCCTATATCAGGAGCTGCTGTCTTAAAGCAGAAGTGCCGAATACCAGCAGGCATGGCAGAATCAAAAGGAAATAGTTCACCTGAACCACTGACTTAGAATCTCCTGGAATGGGACCCCCAAGAACATTTGAACAACTGTCCCAGGTGGTTCAGATGAGGACTCAGGCCTGGGCACCAGATATCCAGCTCAGCACTTCTCAGACTCCACTGCACATAGGAATCCCCGGGGATCTTGTTAAAATGCAGATCCTGCGTCAGGAGCTCCGGGGTAGGGACTGAGACTCTGCATTTCTAATGAGCTCCCAGATAATGCCCAAGCAACTGGTCCTCAGCCCCACAGATGGAGAAGGCAAAGCAAGAAAGACAGAGGGGACCTGGGTCCACGACATTGGAGCATCACACCAGCCCAGGACTGCCATGCGGATGTGAGAGACCACCTTCTATCTTGTTGAAGCCATTGTTCTCTTAGGTTGTAGCCAAACGTAATCCTAACTCCATTTAGTCTGCACCAAGTAGTCCCAGACACATTTTAAAGTAAAATTCAACTGGTATCCTCTCTCAAACAGCACGTGAAAAAGGATAAACATCTCTAGCTATTTGGACAAATGTCTATAACACGACTGAGTGGGCTTCTCTATCTGCCTGGGGTACTTCCAGAGTCACATAAAAATTAGCTCCAAGAGCAGTTAAAATGACAATGATGTGCTGGTCTGAGGACACCTTTTTTTGACAACAATCCTAAAAATTCACCCTTTTTCATTCATGCTCAAGCTCCACTAATTCTGATTTGACCTTCACAATTTGTTTTAACGAGTCCTTTGGATCCACCCAATGACACATAACTCTTGCAGTGGTCTTCAACCAGATAATAAAATCTGACCAGGAAAAAAAAAGTGTAGATCGTAATCATAAAATAGTACCGAGAACATAAATAAAAAGTGGAGTTGCCATGGTACCCTAATTTCCCTTAAGTGTACATTAAGCCTCAACCCTTTTTTTCTTTAAATCATTTACTCTCGAATGACAAAAGCAACCTTCCTGAGATAACTTGTAATCAAACAGTAAAATGGTCAAGATCCAAGCAAAAGGACACCTTTATAGGTCAGACCATTTTTAAAATATTCTTATTTCATTCAGTAAATATTTACTAAGCATTTATTACATTCCAGACAATATACTAGACACAGTGCATCTCACATTAATAATAAAATTACAGTTGGCTAGGATCCAAACCTGAGCCCCTCTATACTAATTTCATTATCAAGCTGTCACTATAATGTACTTGTTGGCTACTTCTGCAAAAATCAAAGAGAAAGGTGAGTCAAAAAATTAAGTTTTGTGTTGCCTATGATAAAACAATCTGCACGTATTCAGGAGTCCCTGCCAGGCAGTTCTGGGACAGCCTCCACGGTGTCAACTGCCCGGAGCCCAGGCCACTTGTCCGTCCTGCCTCCCTCACAGCTTCAGGCACAAACCCTGTATTGACACAATCCAAGTAGATGTTGGACGAGTATGAAAACCCCATGCATCGCCACTGCACATGGTACAGTAATCACATACACTGCAACCATTATTGCAGAGATTTTTCAACACAGCCAGAAAGAGAAAGGGGAAAAATGAGCTACCCAGAGTCTGTGAAAATTCCAGAATAGAACGGAAACTGCAAACAATCGCCAAACTGCAGCCAGCATTACTAACCTGATCGATTTCCATGAGTTTGGGGTAGGCGCCCGGCCATTCTATGGCCACCTTGACAGTGTCTGCAGGTGGCGGCATGGTAAACCCCGAGAAAGTCCAAAGTCAGTGGAACCGGGATCCTATAGAGCAGATGGCAGCACGTGTCTAGACCTAATGAGGAATGACAAAAAGAGAAAGAAAAGTCGATCACAGTGCAAAGGCCGGGCGAATTTTGCTTCATCACTTCCTGTTTTCACTGGTGGTTTAGGTACAAGAAACGGCTCTGGGTGCACAAGACACAGGGCGCCACTGCACCACCAGCCCTTGAGGAGAAACGACAGATGAGGGTGCCAAACCCCTAGAGTCAAAGCTGCCAAGAGACGCGGCCCTGGCGAGGCACACTTTGCCCCAGTCTTCAGTAGAAAGCAAAGTGTCCCTTACCACCAGGTTCTGCTCCCAACGGTGCCCAGGCTCTGGACTCACTCTGTCCAGAATGCACGCAAACTCCTCGCGCTCAACAGGCTCCGGAAAGACAGATTGCCCAGGAAGTCATGGTCAGGAAGCAGCATTTCTTTAAAGTGTTTTGTGTGTGTCACAAATAGAGTTCCGCTCTATAGCAACCAGGATATCATGAGGAAGGAGAAATGCCCCAAGGTCCACACACAGGTACACACACATTCCCTCCCGAAGGCCAGTGCACACAAAGCACCTTTAGCCAGGGGCGAAAATTAACTGGCGTGGCTAGTACAGCCTTGAGAACAGACCTTGAATCCTCATCAGAATGAACAGTGCTGCTTACACAAAGGGAGTAAGATTACCCTCTGCCACCTCTCCTGGACTAGCCCGTTTCTTTTAGGATTTTTTTTACTTAACATTTTAGAACAGGTGAAATACTCATGTGACTCAAAACTTGCATGTGCGTGTCTGTGTGTGGGAAGATCTACAATGCAGAATCACGCTCCTCCCAAAGTCACGCACCTACCCAATATCCACTTGTACTCCCATCCCTCCAGCTGTCCAGTTATTAGTTTCCTATATATTCCTCCAGGATTTTTTCATGTATCTAAGGCAAAAGCAAAAATATATTACATTTTCTCCTTTCCTTATATAAAAGGCAGCAACCTATATACCCTGTTTTTTTCATTTTGTGTATCTTCTAAATCTTTCTATGTTAGTTCAAATAGAGCATCCTGGGTCCTTTTACAGCTGCTTGGCAGAATAGTTCTTTGTAGGGAAATATACTCTGATGAACTAGTCCTCATCTTACCTTTGGCTATTATAAACAAGCTGTGCTAAATAACCTTATGCACACATCATTTTGCACTTGTGCAAGTACATCCTTAGGATAGACGCACAGAAGTGAAATTGCTGGGTCAAAGAGTATACCTGGTTTTTTTTTTTTTTTTTTTTTGAGGAAGATTGGCCCTGAGCCAACATCTGTGCCCATTTTCCTCTACTTTATATGTGGGACACCTGCCACAGCATGGCTTGATAAATGGTGCATACATAGGTCCGCACTCAGGATCCACACCGGCAAAGCCCGGGCAGCGGAAGCAGAGTGTGCAAACTTAACCGCCGCGCCACCGGGCCAGAACATGGTCCTAAATTTTGATAGGCTTTTCCAAATATCCCTCCACAGGACTTCTACCAATCTATGCTATCTTGATCAATGGATGAGGCTGCCTATTTACAAACAGCTTCACCAACAGATTGAACTTTTGCACTCCTAACACATTGAGAAAAATATATCTCAGCGTATTTCTTTTATTGTGAATGAGGGCAAACATAAAGAGGCAAAGTCCCATGTTTACTTTTCTGTGAACTGTCCAAATCCTCTGACCTTATTCTATGGGGTTTTTGGTCTTTTGTTAGAAATTGATCTCTGTATGAAGATTCTAATCAAATTTGTGCCTTTGGTTCTTTATCAGACCACAGTAGGCCTTGTCAGTTACTATCCCAGATCTCAGTGGCAGTTGGACATCTCTGAGACGATAGAAACAGCAGAGTTAACAATGGCAGTTATATAAATAACTAATGCTACCAGAGATGAGAAGTAAAGGAAATGAACCAAAACTGCTGCTCCTTTGGTCAACAATGATGAGGGAAGCCTGCGGTGGAGCCAATCAGTGCTAACCAGCAAGAGCAGATTACAAAGCGTTGGTTCAGTTGCTCATTCAACAAATAATTATTGAGCCCAATTCTATACCAGGCCTATTCTCAGTGCTGGGGACACAGCAGCAAATCTACATGTTAGATGGCATCAAGGAATATGGATTAAAAAGAAGAAGGGAAGAGAATTGGAAGCATGTGAGTATACCTGTGTGGGAGGGTCAGGAATACAATTTTAAATAGAGAAATCAGGGAAAGCTTCACTGAGACGGCAGCATTTGAGTAAAGACCTCTGATGGCTGAGGAGGTGAGCCATGCAGATGTCTGGAGAAATCATGTCATAGGCCAAGGGAACAGCAAGTGCAGAGGCCCTGAGGCAGAAGCATGCCTGGTAGGTTTCTGAAACAGGCAGGTGGCCGAAGGCAGTGAATAAGGGCAAAAATAATACAGCAATGAGTTCCAACAGTTATTGGGTCATAACTTAGTAGGTTCATTCACTGTACTCTTGACCCCCTAGACACTTCTACCACATCTCTTGGTTTGTGACTTCTAAGGAAGACAGTTCATGTCCATTTACATCTATTCAGAGTCTAAACTGGTACAATTTTCCAGAGGTACTTTTGTCAAATTATACCAAAAGCCTTAAAATTTTGTATTCTCTGTAAGTAATTTTATTTTTCTAGGATGTTTCCTCAAGAAATGATTGTTAACTTAACCATAACAATGCCAATTACTATTTTGGTTTTAATTCTCAAAACTTGTAAACAATTGAATATTCAACAAGAGGGACTGATTAAATAATTATCGAGTCTTTTATGTGCAAATACAAGCAGACAAGCTGTACTGGGCACTTTTTCGTCATAGTCTGTACATTCTTTTGTTCACTTGAGAATTCTAAGGACAATGTATCATATCTGTACCACATCACGTCAATTCAGGATCCAGATTCAATTATACACCCTAAAATAAGAATTAAGAAAACAGGCTCTAATGTGAAAACAGACTCAGTCTGAATATCAGGTAACACCATTCAGATGAAGAACAGACAATCTTGGGGGACAAGAGAATAGATAATGAAAATTAAAATGCATTTTGAGTGCCCTCTTCCCACTTCTACACAAAACAGTCTAGAGTTACAGCGAAAGAGGTCATCTAACTATCCAGGAATCAAAGGCCAAGCACACTTTTCTTCCTGCTTAACTGGCATTTATTTCTCAAAGGCCATTCAGAGGAAACCTGTTGAACAGGTGAGAATACAATAACGTGGCTCTCCCTGCGTCTCCGTGGAGAACAAGAAAGGAACAGAGTACAAAGCAGCTATTGAGAGAGCAAAGAGGCCGGGGCATCCCCGGGGAATTCACTTAACTGAGCCCAATTAAACCTCATCAGTTTTCCCCACATTAACAAACAGCACGGATGGGGCGCAGCCAGGGTCCGTGGGGTGAAGTCAGGTGTACAATTGCACAACGAATAATCTGGTCCACATCATTATCCTCAGAAGCTCACATTTTATCCTCTTGAATTTATATTTCCATTAGGGAACAGTTAGCTCTCAAGGCTTCTATATATAGTCATTGTTGCTTCTGAGGAAATTTAGGGAAGGGAGTTTCTAGCTCAGGCTTTCTCACTCAAGGCACAGTTAGCATTTGGGGTCGTAGTCCTCTGTTATGGGCACTGTAGGATGGTTAGCAGCATTCCTGGCCTCCACTCTCCCCCTACTCAGTCATGACAATCAGAAATGTGTCCAGACATTGCCAAATGTCCTCTGAGGGACAAAATCATCCTCTGGTTAAGTTGTGAGCTGCCAAGCCCTCTGGGCAGATTACTAACGATCGGGGCAACCCATCGCTGAACTTGACACAAGACAAATGGTGTCTCATCAGACTCCTCAAGAAACATTAACACGCAGGTCCAATGCTTGGTCAGGCATAACTGAGATGGAAAGATATTTTTCAATCTTCAGACAACAAATTCAATCTCCTAGTGTCCTTTGCTTCCCCAGCACAGTCCTCATGGCACTTGACTATTCTGGTCAACTTCTCCCCACCACACCTGGAGCACTCTAAGGCCAGGATGCACATCCTGATCACAGTTTCATCACCAGGGCGCAGCGGGTACTTCATACGTGGTTGTCGGCTGAATACATCCTCTCCACAACCAACATCTCATCAGAGCTCCTGGCAGTAAAACCAAGTCTACCGTTGTCAAAATTGCCCAGTAAATATAAGCTACTTGAACTTGTTTCAACAGCCTGATATAATAATTCTTATGCAAACTAAAATTTAAGAACTAAAGGGAAGTCTATGCATCAGGATAGACATTCCAACCATGCTGCCGTGTAAGGTAACTATAAAGTCCCTAGAGGTAACCAGGGAATGGACGGGTGGAGGATTCTACAATGTTCCCACTGGCCTGCTAATTGATTTACTTTATTCCACTTTTAATATTAAGATTCTACAACCTTCACGCGCATGTCAAATGGCTTGTTTATAGTAGAGGGAATTAAATGAGATAGAGGAATCGCTTCTTACTTGGGAGTTAGTTACTAAAGTCCACAAGGTAGTTAGATGTGACTCCATAACCCTTGAGCAAGCAGTTGAAATTTTTTCTTTGTCTTTCTGTTGAATGTCTCCTTCTCAGCTATTTTTTTCTTTTAAAGATTGGCACCTGAGCTAACATCTGTTGCCAATCTCCTTTTTTATTTCTTTCCCCAAAGCCCCCCAGTACCTAGTTGTATATTCTAGTTGTGAGTGCCTCTGGTTGTGGCATGTGGGACACCACCTCGGCATGACCTGATGAACTGTGCCATGTCTGCACCCAGGATCCGAACTGGCGAAACCCTGGGCCGCCGAAGCGGAGCACGTGAACTTAACCACTCGGCCACAGGGCCAGCCCCTCCTTCTTAGCTTTGGGTCATGTTTCTGATGGCGAGAAACCACTTGATTCCCATCTAGAAATCTGTCTACCTCTACACATTGTTCTATGCCCAAAGTTCTCCAAGTCTCTGTTCATGTTTGAAACACACCTCACTGTAGTCTCTTAAAGATCTGTTACATGTCTACATGTTTTTCCAGGCAGCTTGGTTAGATCTTATGTTCATAAAGTTCCCGAATACCTGATGCTTTTTTTGTTTTAATTTGCCATAGAGTTTTAGCTTTGGATCCCTGTAATGACTTTAAACCCTCCTATCCTATTTCTAATCTCCCCATTACACCAGCAAAACCTATTAAGAGAAAAAACAAAATCAAGTCTATAAGAATATTCCTCCAGGAGCAGTGTCATGGGAAAACTAACAGGCTCGCCCTGGTGAACCGTGTGCCCCCACAACTGCACTGAAAGAGCCTGACAGATGGGCCAGGAGAGGCCAAAAGGCAGATCAATGGGAAAGAAACACCGAACAGCTGGAGAAACGATTTGCTTCAACTCCTCCATCCCTTTCTCCCTCCCCAGGAAAGCTGTCCTCTGCCCCACTGGCCATCAGTATCTATTGGAGACAGATAATAGGTTTATAATGATTATGGGGCTAGAGAGGAGGGAGTGCTAGTCCCATATTTTAAACGTTGAGTGATCCCTGATAGAAAAAGAAATAGACAACATTTTCCCTTGGCATTCAGGTTAGATAGAGAGGGAAAGGGCCTCTGAAAGTGGCACCCCACTGACAACAGCCTTTCATTCATTCTCTCTGTACTATGTAGAGGAGGGGAAAAAACCTTTCTTCAACCCTCTTAAGTTCAGTAGCTGAGGACTGCAAATTAAACTATCAAAAGAAAGATTAAAAGGAGGGTAAAAAAACAGATTATTTACTTATGCAATGCACATTCGTGCAAGAGAACTCAGTGATGAGTAACTCAGAGGTGGTTAGAACTTGGAGCTTATATACCATCTTAACAAGAGATGATAAAGTGTAGAGAAGAGGTTAGATGAAGGAAAAGGGGTTTGGGGCTTTTGCAGGAGGTATGTTGTGGAAAGGTGACTTGGAAATATATGGTAACAAAGGGTTTATGGTAAGGTTCACCATGCAGTCCTGAGTCCTCTCAGGGGATAAGAGTTGTCTCTGGAGTAGTTTTCTTCCTGGTTTGGGAGAGGAAGACACCTTTACAAATGAAAATTTCCTTTACAAATGTACATTTCCTTTACAAAAGGGAAATTTATGTCCTGCCTTTAAGTAGAAAGGAGAAGGGCAGAAAGCTCCTCCTATGTGTTCTCTTTCTTAATTACCTTCAGCTCAAAATAACCTTTAATGCACTCCTGCATATTTTGCAGAGGCACCTTCTGATCTCCTTCAACTACTCAGTCTTTCCTGAGCTGTCTAGTCTTTATTTTTGAGCACATTGCCTTGCCTAGTACACTGTGTCTCAGGAAGGCCCACTGGAAACAGACCTGGATACAAGTTTTGTGCTCCTCTTGTTTGTACAGCATCCTTCTTATTCCAAACAGACTGATAACATCTCAACACCCTTATTGTCTACCCAAGCAGATAGTAAGGGACAGGAGCCACCAGCTTGACATTAATCAGGATGTTGTGATTATCCAGGCTTGCTGAACCTTGTCTTCGTGTCCCTTCTCAAACACGTATTAGGGAGGGACAGATATTCCTCTTTACAAGTCATGTAGGTGAGCAATGACTGACAGAAAGGACCATGCAGCAGGGGTAGTGGGCATGTGCTCCCCCACTGGAGGGTCTGGATGGACTCATACACAGTCGGGGTGCCATTTCAGATTCTCTGTCTCCATTAGGGAACTGATGGCCATTCTGAGAACAGCAGAGGGTCAAGAAGGAAGCTTTATGGCTTCAGAAATGGGGGAACACTGCACAAGGCATAAGCATTCAAGAGAAAGTGAGGAAAAGAGAGAACTGAACCAAATGCAGAAGCCCAATATTCCAGTTTACTTATATGCTGTTGCCAAAGCCTATGGTAGTCTTAGAAATAACTCCACCCATTTACTTGGCCAGGTGGGGAAATGTGCTACTAGCTGCCTTTGGCTTACAGAATGTTGCAATCTTGCAGAGAAAAGTCTTGGCATTCACAGCATCTTGAATTGTCGTCTGGAGGCAATGGGACAGTTGGCAGAAAGGGGTGCAGCCAAAAGCTGAGAGCAGACACTCAACTGGGCCCTTGAAACACATACCTCCCCACTTACTCTTCACCCCAGCCCCAGGGATAGTTGGCACTATCAGCAGTAAACAAATGCAGATACTAAATCTTAGCAAGTTTGAATAACTTCCCCCAAATATTTACCTACTCTCAAGGTGACAGAGGCCGCTCTAACATACCTATTGTGGATTATTGCGTCTCCTCCAAAATTCAGATGTTGAAGTTCTAACCCCCCGTACATAAGAATGTGACTGTCTTTGGGGATTGGACCTTTAAAGAGGTAATTAAGTTAAAATGAGGTCATTAGGGTGGGGCCTAACCCGATCTGACTGGTGCCTTGCAAGGAGAGGAAATGTGGACACAAACAGGTGCAGGGGGATGACCATTTGAGGACACAGCAAGAAGATGGCCATCTACAAGCTGAGGAGAGAAGCCTCAGAAGGAACCACCCCTACCAACACTTTTTGATCCCAGACTCCTAGTCTCCAGAACTGTGAGAAAATAAATTGCTATTGTTTAAGTTACCAGGTCTGCGGTACTTTGTTATGGCTGCCCTAGCAAACCAGCACGACACTAAAGACAGAAAGGTTAAGGAAGACGCTGATGCTTTGATACAAAGATGTTTAAAATCTTCTGCATTCCAAAAAGTACCATAACAATTTAAAGACAAATCAGCTATGACCCAAACTGACATAAATCGCCTCAAGAATGATCTCTTGTGAATTTATTTTTTAAAAAAATCCCTGTACAACCTAAAGAAAAGAAAATAGACAAAGCAATCAACTTAGGAGGAAATGTATGATCAATAAATACCAAAAAGTCAGCCTTAATTGTAATGTGAGAAATGCAAATATAAACAACAAAACATACCTTTTTTTGTCTATCATATTGGTAGGAAATAAATGCTTATTTTTTTTTTAAGATTTTATGTTTTTCCTTTTCCTCTCCAAAGCCCCCTGGTACATAGTTGTATATTATTCGTTGTGGGTCCTTCTAGTTGTGGCATGTGGGACACCGCCTCAGCGTGGTTTGATGAGCAGTGTCATGTCCGCACCCAGGATTCGAACCAACGAAACACTGGGCCACCTGCTGTGGAGCGCACGAACTTAACCACTCAGCCACGGGGCCAGCCCCGAAATAAACGCTTATTGATTGGTGAGAATGTAGGCAAAACAAACTCTCTCATACACTGTTACCATCCAGAAAAAAAGTAAAAGCAAAAGCCCTTTAAAAATAAACAAAACCAATTTATTTTTAATACATAAAATGTAAAGTAATACATTTTGCCATTAGGATGTCTGTTCTCAAGAAACTACTAAAGCAGAGTTTCTTAACTACAGCACTATTGACATTTTGGAGCAGATAGTTCTTTGCTGGAGGCTGCCCTGGGCACTGCAGGATGTTTAGCAGCATCCTTGGCCTATCACCAGATACCAGTAACACCTCCTCAGTGATGATGATCAAAATGCCTCCAGACATTGCCAAATTGTCCCCTTAGGGGACAAATTACCCCTAGTTAAAAACCAGGGCATACAGGTGATTGATTCTAATCTTGATTTTTTTTAAAAGTTATTATGTAGACCAAGTTTACAAAGTGGGAATTAATGGTCACAGATACAATATTTTCCATGCAAAAAAGGGAGGTGAAATGTTGAATAAGGGTCATTTGAAGAAATAAAAGTGTTTTCTTTACAGCTGCTAAAAACCAACAGGAAAGGGAATCGATGTAAAAACATAAATACCTTGATAGCACTTGAGGACATTTGTAACTTTTTGCTCTAGCACTTTTCCCTCACACACAGCTCTAGTGAACTCTTGTAGCTTTGGTTTTTGTCCGTCTAGTGAGCTTTTCTATCTCTTTTCTTCAAGTAGCAGGCCCTGTCCCACTGGCTACTAGCCAAGAGTGGGCATGTGGCCAGGCCTAGCCAATGACAGCACCCATCTCCCTGGCAACAGTGATTGGTCCAAGGGACAGACACACGATCCAAGCAAATCAATGTCTGGGGATTGATCTATGAGGCCTGGAAGGAAAGAGTTCTCCCTTTCTGCTGGAAGTTGTTCTGCTGAAGCTGTCAGGAGCCATGTTCCCACCCTGTGGGGAAAGGCCGTCTGCAATAGAAAGGAACGAGGCAAGGCGAGGAGAAGCAGAAACAGAGGAGAGATAGGAGAGAGGAAAGAGGACAGGAGTCCTAACTCTGGCTCCTAACTCATTTCCTCCCATTCTCTGAGCTATCCTAATTTTCTTCCTAGATAAATGAACCCATAAATTCTCCACTATGCTAAGTGAGTTTGAGCTGGGTTTCCATCACTTGTAATTGAAAAACTCCTAACTAATACATCAACTCTACCATATCTGTTTACTGTCCTGAGTTACAATCTTGGCATTCCCTTGAGAGATGACTGTCACGCAAAACACACACTGAAGTTACACAACCTAACTTTGCAGCCAAGTGAGAACGCTAATTTTGCCCTCCAATTCTAGAGCTCAGATTGCCTGCACGTCCACATTTCTGACAGAGCCCTCAGTACCTAGGACCTGCGCTTCCTCTTCTGGGCTGCTAGCAGAAGGCATGCGTGCATTTCTGGAATTAGTCTTAGTCTGGCATTTCCACACAACATCACTTCTTTAAGATACTATTAATTAATGTAATGAAAAAAAAGTCAAATCTCTTATAAAACATTGAATGGAATGACGCTAATAATGGAACTAACTAGTTCATGTACTAAATACTTTTCACAACAAACTTATGAACTAGGTACCTTTACTAAGCCATTTTACAGACAAGAAAACTGAGATGCAGAGACATTAAGTAACTTGCCCAAAGTCCTATATTCACATACGGGGCCCAGCCAGAACTGAATTCACATCTGCCTGATTCCATACCCCACGTTTTTAATCACTATACCATATTTTGAAAAACGTTCCTTTACTACAGGACTTCTTGGGCCTTTAATGAAATACATGTGCACTGTGAAATCTTCATACGCAATATCCAATATTTCCCAAATGTATGTGTCCAGAAAAGTCTTTTTTTTCTCTCATGGAGCATCTTGTGGCACTTCTTTCTCATGGGACACACTTTGGGAAATGACTCTTTGAGGCCATTTGCCTCCTTGGTTTCTCAGGAAAAAAGAACTGCCAAGTAGTCTTGGCCAGAAATGTAGTGGAAAGTGGCAAAGAAAACTCTTTTCTTTAGTCCCATATTGAATTATCATCACCTGCATCTATGGGATTGTCTCCAGGAAAGAAGCCTAATTCTTTTGAGTAACTCTTTCCAATTCACATAGGACAGTAAAGATTTAATTAACTACAGCTTCTACGGTGCAAACTAGCAGAAGATAAATAACAAAAGAAACAGAGTATCTGTATTTGCAATAAGCTAGAATCTGAACTTCCTGCTTTAAATCTTTGAATGATGCTTGGGGCCTATAGCACATAACCCTCCCAGAGCCAGCCTCTGAGCACCACCAGTGCACCTTCCCTACCAACTGCATCCCTGTGCCCCACCCCACTAAATATGCAATGACTGTAAGTCAGACGCAACAAATAGGTTTTCCCTTAAGATCATCAACAGTCCTTTTGCAGGGCCTGCTGGTAGCACTACTTAAGGCCAAGCCCCAGACTGGCCAGGGCAGGATCTCTCCAGGTGTGCCCTGGTCTACTGAGTGGCGAGGAAGAACCCCGAGACAAATGTTGGCTATCTCTTTCCGCATCAAACTGATGGCCATTTCCTGGGTGTGCTAAATTCTTGTGCCTCCTACCTTTATTCATAACATTCCCTCTACCTGGAATGTCTTTTTCTCTCCCTTTGGGGTGGTTTCAAAAGTTTCCATCACTGGGAATTTTAAATCCTTGAATGGCATTCTTCACAGCTAGTCTCATGGGCCAGCTCCTCTGAGAGATTTCCCTGACCCCATAGCCTCCCAAGCTAGAAGCAACTGCCCCAGCATCTGTCATCTTAGGTGCTTACAATGCACCTACCACCAGAGCATCTTTCCACATCTTAAGCGACTAGTTTGTACGAGTTCCCCAAGGGTAGGGATCACATATTTGATCCATCTCTATACTTCCAGTTCTGATCAGATGGCATGGCAAATACCAGCTCAATAAATATTTTTTAGAGAGGTGAATGAACAAATGAATGAATCACTCCTTCCTTAAAAGCAAACTCAGAGACAAAAAAAAAAAATGGGAAGGATTACTCAAGCCAATGACGCATTTTTAAAATCCAGAATTCCTTGCAGAGCAAACCTTCAGGCACTTTGAGCAGCAGCTATTCATTTGTCCCATTGGACAGAAATGGGAGCAGAGGCACTCAGAGGTGAGAGCAGGGCCTAGTCCAGATTCCTCTTCCTCCCAGAGAAATTCTGTCAAAAACAAGCTGAGCCGCTGGTTCTCTTCCCTTCTTTCTGAGCTCTCTCACACTTTGGGAATCAGCATCTCAACTGGAAAGTTCATTATTTTACAAACTAATGCACACACTTCCGCCCTTGTTCTGGTTTTTGGATATTTGCTTTTCAAATTCCTTTTCAGCTGCTGTAATGCCAGTGACTGCTTCCCTCCTGCCCCCCCCCCCCCCCCCACTAATCTCCCCCAGCTCCCCTCCTCCAGGCAAGCCCTGTCACTCCCTGATGTCTGCTGACATTCCCCAGTGGAGGAGGCAAAGCTCAGGCCCCGTTCCCTATCTCAGAACCCAGACTCAAGGCCACAGGAAATGCTGGAGCCTTTCCACCATCCTGTGAGCCAACCACTCAAAGTTTCCAAACCTGCTGATCAAAAAAACAATATGAGAAACTTCTTTCTCCCCACTCCCCCCCTCCAGCAAGAGCAGAGCTCTAAAGGCCACCCTAGGAAATTGGATTGCATCAGATTAGCAGTGAGGGCCTGCTGCAAGAGGCAGAGGGCTGGCTGTGCCTCCACAGGCTTCCACCTGACGACTCAGCACAGAATTAGTCATACGGAACAGCGACACACGAGGCAAGGATGCACGCCAGACTCACACAGGATGGCAGGAGCCTCTGCCTTGTTCTCGCTCTTTGGGTCCTTTGGGTTTCATTCTCCAGAGGAGCACAGGCTTGTTAGTGTGAAGTCAGACGTCCACCTGGGCATTAATCCTAGTTCTGCCATGTCCACAGCTCTGTGACTTACGTCTAACACTTAGTGTCCTCATCTGTAAAACTGGAGCAACAGTAGAACCCTTCTCATAGGATTTCTATGAAGACTAAACATGCAAAGCAATTAGAACAGGGCCTACTGTAGTATTAAAACAATAATAATTACTATTGTTAACTTACCAGGCATGGGGTACCTGGGTGAAGCATCTGTAGTCTCCTTTAGTCAAACCACAGAGACCCCACAGCACAGTAATTCTTTTTCCCTTAAGCATCCATAATAGAACTGGACAAACTGTTATGAGAGTAGAGAGGAAATGATAACTCAGCCTGAAGTCCAGGGAGGTTTCATAGATTTGGACACATTTATTTTCCTGGGTTTTAATGGATGAATGGAAGTTTCTAGATGAGTGACTGGGCTGGGAGGAATCGGAAGAGGAAGGTTAGAGTTAAGAGCTGGAGGGATGACCTGCATTGCAATGGCAGGAAGTCACAGAGAATTGCCTGAGCAGATCACCTGATGAAACTGAAGAGACCCATTTTCTCTCCTAACCACAAGCCTAGGTCTCGCAGGAAAGTTCTCAGAGTACAGGGAGGTGACTGGGACACCACTTCTAGATGCTTTCTTTCCAAAGAAAAGTGGAGGTGGTCTTCAGTTAGGAGGCAGTTAAAAGTCCTTAGAGAAAGACCAAAGGGGCGCTCTTTGCACAGAGGGGGACCTGCCCCGCTATCACTGCACAGCTTCCCCAGTTGCATGTCCTTCCAGCTTTGCAGAGTGACTTCTGGCTCTCCTCTGTCTGAGGGACAGATCAGTCAAGCCACCTCCCTTGCTAACCTCGTTGTCTCTTCTCTAAGTGAGTAGCCGTAAAGTCCTAGTGCTCCCCTCAACAAGTTGACAGAGGGAAGGCATGAGCCACCTGGGGCCTGAAGAGGTTGGCTTGCTGGACCTGGGCCCAGCTGCTCCCCAAAAACTGAGGTTTCAGTGGGGACTAAGGCACAGTGGCCAAAGATTAGGTAGCTCACTCCTACGGTGTCATATCCTGGCTCTAAAGAGAAGAACCTCAAAATGTTTCTCAGGAAAAATGTGATTAGAAAACACGAATTTCCCCCGTTCTCAGGGTTTTAGATATTTTATCCCTCTGCTTATTAGGCACAACCCCACACCCCCGGCAAAACAAAGAAAAACAAAACCCTACAGATTTTTCCCTCTTATTTCCTTCACCTTAGGAAGCTCTGTCAAAACTCCCTGGATTGCACGAGAGAAATCTGTTCTTTCCTGGTATTTTTCTGGGTTCTCTCACAAGTTCATTACAATTTGCCTTAAGATAAAATACCATCAGGGCACATGCTATCAGCATGGACAGGTGGCTACACTCTGAAGAGTTTTTCACACAAACACCCAGGTGACAGTGGATCCAACGGGCCAGTGTTCATTGTTGATAAACGAAAGGACTGCTCTTCCGTAGATACATACATGAATCCAGAAATCCCTTACCACATTTATTCAAAAGTAAAACCATAGTACAAACTTGGGATAAAGTGGCCTGTAGTTCTATCCTGAAAGCTAATATTAACTGATTATCCCCTGGGGTTGCCGATATGTATACTGCCATCCCGAGGATCACATTCTGGATGGAATTTTTTTTTTTCATGCTCATTTCCCCGTCACTCTACCCTAGGCAGAGCTTGCCTACAATCTGTTTCCGAGTCCTAGGAAAAGGTGAGATTAAAAACTGATAACAGGAGGGGCCGGCCGGGTGGCGCAGCAGTTAAGTTTGCATGTTCTGCTTCCACAGACCAGGGTTCAACGGTTCGGATCCCAGGTGCGGACCTATGCACCACTTGCCAAGCCATCCTGTGGTAGGCGTCCCACACATAAAGTAGAGGAAGATGGACAGGGATGTTAGCTCAGGGCCAGGCTTCCTCAGAAAAAAAGAGGAGGATTGGTGGCAGATGTTAGCTCAGGGCTAATCTTCCTCAAAAAAAAAAAAAAACCAAAAAACTGATAAGAGGAAAACAGGGACTTCCAACTCTGTGCTGGCAGTTTGCTGAGTACCTTTTAAAATTTACTTGGTAAATTCACAGGATGCTAATGATTTAAAATTCTCTTTTATCTGCATTTAGCTCTAGCAAATTCAGTACTCAACCTGCTAATATCTGCTTTGATAAGGACTCAGTCATGCAAAAAACAAACCAATAATAATGAAAACAACCACACACACACACACACACACACAAACCCAGCTAGATTAGTGAGGGAGATTACAAAAAAAATTAGAAAAGGCCATCATGCATCTTATCATTTTCCTATTACTACAGAATTTGCCTTGCCTAGAAAAAGTCAGATATTATAAATCTATGTGAAATACTTGAGTCCTTCTGACAGGTCTGGTAATGGGGTCAGATTCCAGGACCTAATTATCTGAGGCATGAATTTAATGAATGAGGTCAAAGAAAACCACATTCCATTTGACACCTAAGAATCTTACTTTTTTCAGCTTTTCGAATCAAAGCCAACTGATCCACACTTTATAGAGGGAAGATGGCAAAAGAAAAGGGACAGCTTTTGGACTCAGACAGATCTGGATTTGAACGCAAAACAGGTGATATTTTAAGCCAGGGCACAAGATGACAAGACTGGTATTTTTCCATTAGCCTCAGGAAGAACAGACTGGACTGGTGAAGATTGGTAAGAAAGCAACTGATGTCAGTGACTTGCGCTGGAGTTGCGGCTTTGGAGATGCAGAAAGTGAAGGACTTATGAGCAATCTTAAAAATAAAGATCAACAGGAATTGCTGATGGACAGGATATAGGAGAAGAAGGAGAAGCTGCAGTCAAGGGTGACCCAGGAGTCTGGCTTACACAACAGAATAGATGGTGATGCCATTTACTGAGCCAGGACTACTCCAAACAGAAGATGTGCTCCCAGCCAATTTGTCGACCACTATCAAGTCAATGGGTGTAGAGACTCATCTGGAGGAAGCAGTGGTAAAGCTCAGACCACTAGTACAAGAGACAACCCTTACTCATCTCTTCCTTGGAGGCCTAATCTGCTTTACCGCAGATTACATCTAACATTCATGGCCATTTACGTCTTATTAAATTGAAAGGCAGCAGAGTACAGCAGTTACAACCACAGACTGAACTCAGATTGCATGTATTCTAATCCTAGTTTCACTGCCTCCTAGCCGTCTGGCTTTGGGAAAATACTCTCTGTGCCTCAGTGTATGCAACTGTAAAATGCGGAAAAATACAGTACGTATCTCACAGTTTTCTTGAGATGAGTAATAAGATGGTGATGGTAATAACTAATGCTTATATAACTTACTATGTGCCAGGTACTCCATTGAACAGTTCACATAGTAAATTGACTCATTCAGTCCTCCCTACGACATAAGTGCTGCCATAATCCACATTCTAAAAATAAGGACATGGAGTCATGGAGGAAACCAGCCACTAATTTGGCTAGTTCGCAATCTGGCCAGCCCAAAGTCTGTGTTCTGAACCATTGCACTGAACTCCCTCTGACACAAACACACACAAATTTCTTAGAGCAGGGCCTGGCACAGAGGGAGAGCAGGTCGACATTAGCTCTACAAGTCAGCAAATCTAGGCTTTTCCAACCAATAGCACTCACAAAGAAGGAGTCTCAAAGCACTTTCCACTATGGATCCCTACTGCACCTTCCCACCTCATGCTTACCTAATACCGACAGTGACTCAGTGAACTTCTTTCTGACTTCAATTCCGTGGACAGGAATCACACGGCCTGAGTTTTTCAGGCTCAACACAGACTTACTTTCTGATGCTGTGACAGAACCTGCATCTTGACACAACCTCTGAGACACAGCTCTGCAGGAAAAATAGCCCACAGCTCTGATCCTAACTTCCAGTGAGGTAAAACAGGGCTCTCTTCATGACCTCTATCTTTTTACCTTTTCACTTAATGAATGGATAAACTTTTGTGTGAGTTGAATACACTCTCACCCACCTAGAGAAAGAACATAAGTCTTTTATAAGCAGATGGCATGATTTTATTTCCACTAACAAGGAATAATCTTAATTGACATCTAGCTCTGTCAGAGTACAGCCTCAGAACAAGTACTCAAAACTGAAATAATGACTTTTTGGTAGTGGGCCTTAGCATTTAATGAGCTTATTATGGCAAAGAACTTAAATAGCAAATCAATTCACTCAGGTACAAGAGAGTTCACTGGGAAGTTACACAGCTTAAAGGGAAAGTTTATGAATCTTGCCTGAGATTTTTTTAAAAACTGGGGCAGACATTTCAAACATTTACTTAAAAATTTTCCAGGCAAAAATGAAGTCAGCCATTTAGTAAAGCATAAAACTCTGGGGGACCAACAGACATGAATTACTTTTTTGAGAAAAGTTCAGGATCTGCTTGAGGCTTCCTTGGCATACCTATTCAAAAGTGGGACCAAATTAGGGTCCTCAAATTTCAAGAGGATTTCAACCCAATCCCCACATCAACCAACTAGTAAATGCATATGTGGTTGCAAGTACCTGCCAAGAGTAAAGAGTAATTGCAGTCTGCACCCTTATCAGTAAGTGTAATATTGAACCCATTGCCATCTAGGCATATGGTGACTGCATTGTTTGTAGTAGGAAAACTTTATAAACAATCTTAAACTTTAATAATAGGAAATTGGCTTAATAACTTTTGGTAAAGCTATAAGAATAAGCAGTCATAAAAAAATCACATTAAAACAATCTTTGACACTAGACAATATTGACAACATATTTTCATTGATTCATTTATATCCATTAATGCTCAAAAATTAATAAATATTTATTCTAGTAGATACTACTAGAACTCAGAACAACTGGAATTCTCATACATTGTTGGTTAATTGGTAGAACGCTTTTAAGAAACAGTTTGAGCAGTTTCTTATAATATTAAATATACATTTCCCACATGACCCAGCAATTCCACTCTTAGGTATTTACCTAAGAGAAATGAAAACACATGTCCACACAACGACTTGCATGTGAATATTCATAGCAGCTTTATTCATAAAAGCCAAAAACTAGAAACAACTCAAATGTCCATCAACTGATGAATGGGTAAACAAATTATGGATATCACCCATACAATGGAAGACTATTCAGCAATAAAAAAGAATGAACTAGCACACACAGCAGTAGAAATGAATCTGAAGTGCATTACGCTAAGTCAGGGGTCAGCACACTTCAGGCTGCGGGCCAAATCCAGGCCTCTGCCGATTTTTGTAAACAGGTTTGACTGGAACAGAGCTACACCCGTTCACTTATCTAATGTTGAAGATTGCTTTCATGCTACAACCAACAGAGCTGAGTCCCTCCAACAAAGAACCTATAGCCTGTAAGCCTAAAATATTTACTATCAGAATCTTTGCAGAAAAAGTCTGCCAATCCCTGTGCTAAATAAAAGAAGCAGATATAAAAGACCACATACCATATGATTCCATTTATATGAAATTCTAGAAAAGGCAAAATTATATTGACAGAAAGCATATCAGAGGTTGCCAGGGGACCGTGGGGTGGGGTTTGACTGCACAGAGGCACAAGGGAACTTTTTGGAGCAATGAAACGTCTGTATCTCAATTGTCGTGATGGTTATATGACTGTATACATTGGTCAATACTGAACAAAAGTGATTAATTTTGTTGTACCTCAACAAGCAGACCAAAAGGCCACATAAATATGTACAGATATGTATATACACATACATATATATATATAATTTATCAATTACTACCTCCTGCTAGGTATGACCAGGTACTACCTCTTGCCAAGTATTCTTCCAGGTGCTGGAAATGGGACATTAAACTTTTTGTTCAGACCGAGCTTCTGCCCAGATGGTGCAGCTATAAAATGGTGGACCCTCACACTAACCCATAGCGGACTCACAGTGTAGTTTAGCCTAATCTAACTAATAAAGGGCTCATTTCTGTATCCTAGTCTTTCCTTAGACACTGTCTCTAGGCAATCTCATACATTCCTGTGGATATACTTTAAACGTATATCTAAAACCCAAATCTTCCTCCCTCCCTGTCTCTCTCCCTCCATTTTTCCTTTCTTCCTTCCTCACTCCCTTCCTTCCTTCCTCTTTTCCTTCCTTCCTTCCTCCCTCAAACACCCAACTTCCTACTTCCTATAGCTACTTAATTATCTCACAAGCATCTCAAACAGCATATCTGAAACTAAATTCTTTCCTCCAGAATCTGTTCTTCCTTCAGAGTTCTCCACATGAAAACACGGGTTTGTGGTAGATCTTTACACCACCTTTTCTATTTCTCCTCTTCTTCTGGGCACACTAGAGGATTATACTTCGAGCCCTTTGAAATAAAAGCCCACATCCATATATATGACTCACTGTGGCAATGACATGTGAGTAGAAGTGACAGAAGCCCTGTAGAGTCAGTGCATGAACCCCCACATTCTTTCTTCCCTTGCCACAGCAAATTTGGTGGCACCTGTGTTGAAATGGTGTGCAGTCTGGATCACTGAGTTTGGAAGACCTGTAGCCCTCTTTGCACAACTGAAAACTTTGTGATATCGACCTGAGATTTTGAGGCTGTTACCACAGCATAACCTAGCCTCTCCTAACACGAGGACCTCAGGTACTCATGACAAAACCCAAGTGTCCTTCTTGACACTCCTTCTCCCTAACCTTCCACTTCTAATCCACCACCAATCCAACTACACTCTCTCAAATCCATTCCATTTTCTCCAACTTCACTGACGTTCCCTAGGCCAAACAAAACCTCTCAACTAGACCCTTGTAACAAGCCTCCAATCTCTTTTCTACACAGCCACCAAAGTGGAAACCACAAAAATATTCAAATGGCTCCTCTGTTTAAATCCCTTCACTGGCTCCCCACTGTACTCAGACTTAAATCCAAAGTCTTCAGCATGGCCCAAAAAGGTCTGCATAATTCAACCAGTGCCCACCTGTCTGGCCCGCAGTCATATTCTCTCTCTCTCCCTCTCCCTTATTCCCTCTACCCCAACCCCATTGCAGTAGCTCTGGCCTTCAGTTGCTCAAGCATGCCAAGCTCCTACCACAGAACTTAGTCTCCTCTCCTCTCCATTTTTCCTTTCTGCCCTAAGCCCTAGTGTGTCGAAGTCACTCTAAAACACATCAACCTCTCCTTCCACTTCTTACCTTTCCTTTCTTACCTGAAGGGAAAAAATAACTCTTGAAAAATCTCAAGAAATGATAAGATTACATACTCAGAACTTATGATCCCATAGGATCTAACCACTGGTAGAAGTACTAAGAGAAGGAAGTCATGTCCAGTGCTTGGGGAATTGGGGAAAAAAGTGAAACAGAGTGACTAGGAAACCAAAGAGGCTAGAGAAGGGATCTCTGTAAAATTATGCCTTAGAAGGACTGAGGACTTCATGAACATCACCATCCCCTCCCATCCATGCTTCTGTACTGAACTAATCCCAATTCCTCAAGAATCCCTCACTCAATTCAGTTCTAACTAAACCCTGCTGTAGGCTGTAGGTCTCTGATATAAAGAAGTTCCCTCCCCACAGAAGGTCAGAGAATACCCCCACACATCTCCACCACTGGGCCACTAAAGTGGCAAAGGATGATATCCTCCCAGTTTGCTAAACTGGAACCCTCAATGCATTTTTTCCTTAAAATCAAATCTCCAAGCAGTTTTTATCTCTATCTTTATTAATATAAAGTGAGATTTCAGAGATACTCAGGGGACCCTCATCTGGCTGTGTGTCTAACATTGATTCTGCCAAGTATAATATTAAATCTATGACTAAAAGTGTTCCAAGCTTCAAACAACAATATAGAACGTTGAAACATACCTACATTTAAATTAGGGATCTCCTGAAGAGTTTTACTCACACTTGCCCATTTTTGCTTTCACCTAAATGTTAATCTAATTGGAGAAAAAGATTTCTTTTCATACTTATTTATTTGTTTTAAAAATCTCTAGTGTATAGAAAAATAATGCTTGAGTTCTATAGGGCATGCTTTAGTGCTCTAATTCTAGTCTTTATTTCTGCTTTGGTATTTTTTTCTGGAATTCTTACTTTTTGTAATTAAGATCAGAAAAATTTGAAGTCAAACCAAATTTCTTCTTCCTCCCATTTCACCATCTGAAAATCTGGCAAATTTTGCTTGAGAAGGAGGAGCAAACTGAAGTGCTTTTGTGAGCACACCTTGTTTTTCAGGTGCAAGAGAGCTCAAGCTATTTCCTGCTGTGTCACCCTTGATAGAAAAAAACCTCAAAAAGTGAATCCTATTGAAAATGGGTCAGAAGCATCTTCTTAACAAAGCTCAGAATGTTATTATAAACTCATATGTCTAGCACTTGGAACTTGTTCAAGATTATTTCTGGGTGGTGTACAAAACATCTTTATGTTTGACAGTTGTGAATGACTGTCACAACTTGAAAAGTGAGAAACGTGGGTGAGTTTTTAGCTTTTATCAAAGAAAAAGCTCTTCACTCCCTCAGGTTTACATCTGAGCCTGCATGGAATGGGAAAGCAATAGTAGTTTTCCTGTCTACTCCCATTAATTGGAAAACATATCCACTTCTACTGAAATAACTTCTAACATCAGGCCACATTTCCGCTTTGTATTTTAAACTCTATAATGTAGTCCTAAATTCTTACAGTCATCAAAGTCTCTGAAACTTTACAGGGTAAAGAGTCTTTCAAATGGGCATCTGAAATTAAAATAGGTTGCTTCAGTGAACACTGATCAACTCTCAAGCTTGCTGCAGGAGATCATGTGGAAGTGTGGAGAGACAAAGAGTGAAGCCAGGAGCTTCAGAGCTCAACAGGAAAGAGACTGTAGCCAAGTTCCCTCTGGTTAGTGTTGGCCAACACCAAAGCAGCCACAGGATATAAAGGGCAGCAGGAGATCTGCTCAATACTCATCCCTGAAGAAGCTCTCCTCATTAGAAAAAGCAGAAGAGGAGACTGTCATCTACTGCGGAACAGCCGAAGTGCCAATTCTCAAACATGATCTACTCATCTCAGTCATTATTTCTTATGACCAAACTTTGATCTCAGCAATCACAAAAGCTCAAACCCAGCACGAAGACACAGGAGAAAATGTGGCTTCCGAGGTAAAGTGGAGAGCTGAAGAACTAACCAATGAGTTAATCAATGCAGGCAATCTGAAAAATCTTCTTTTCCTCAATAGTAAACTCTTGTCTCTCAATTACTCATAATTATTCCAACTTACCACTTATCTTTTCCTAGGCAGATAGAGACATAGTAAACTATCACCACAAACACCATTCTCCTTCCTGTGTTGTCATAATATTAAATATGTGCAATGATGTTAAGCTTCATGAGTATAAAAATGTAAAACAGTCAATATTCATTGTATAACCTACTAAAGATTACTCTTTTCTGGCCACGCAGGACTTCTTGAAGTTCCTCAGACATACCACACTTTCCACCCACTATGGGAAGTGGGAACTTCCCATGGCTGGCTTGTTCATCATATTCAGGACTTAGCCTAAACGTCATCTCCTCAGAGAAGACTTCTCTACGTAACCTAATGCCAGTAAAATTGGCACACACACTCCAACACACACACACATTCCCAGTCATCCTCTCCCTCTCCCTCATCACATATCACTAGCTTGCACCATATTACACACTCACCTATTTGTTTATTGTCCTAAGTCTACCCTAAAGTATAAACTCTATGAGGGCAGGGATGCTGTCTTCTTCACTGTTATATCTCTAGTCATGTAGCATGTTTTCAATGAATATTTAGTGAAAGAGTAAGTGAATAAATGAATAAACAGATCGGATTTTAGGAAGCTATTTATTTTTCAGACACTTTAGAAAATTCCTCAGAAGTACCGTGAAAAATAACAGGTTACAGATTCAACTCAATAGATATGTGACCTGGAGAGATTGAGGAAGACTATAGAAGAAAGAAGTGGTTACTTAAGCATGGTGCAAATTAAATATCACCAGAGTGTAGCAGGAAAAACTAGCGGGCATTAGACCCAGGCTCTAGTCAGAGTCATGGAATCAGAATGCTCTAATTTAAAAAAAAAAAACCTAGAAATAATAACCAAAATGAGATAATTTACATGAAATTATTTTATAGCATATAAAACATGCAGAAATAACCATATAGCAAGCATATGCTACTCTACCTATCTTCCCTTCTCCATTAATCTCCACTGCAGACATCATCATCAATCATTGATAATAAATTTCACTCCTTTCTGTCCTTACCTATAGGACATCAGAATCACCAACAGTGACTAATCACAATTTCTAAAAGCCTTTTAGCAAAGTAAGCAAATTAGGAATAGAGGGGAACTTTCTTCCTAAAAGATGTCTACAAAAAGTCTACAGCAACCATCATGCTCAGTTATGAAACCATCAAGCTTTTCCTTTAAAAATGAAAAGAAGGCAAGGAATTCAAATAGCACACCTCTATTAAATATTGTGCTGGAGTTCCCAGCCTACACAATAAGACAAGAAAGACAAATAAACATTATAAGGATGGACGAGAGAGAAAGTAAGTTTGTCATCATTCAGATGACGTGATTGTCTACCAGAAAGTTTATTCGTGATAATGAGACAGCTTGTCAAGGTTTCTGAATATAAGATCAGTATAAAGAAGTGACTTGCATTTCTGTACACCAGCAACAAAGCATTAGAAAGAGCAAACTTTTAAATATACAATTTATAGTAATAAAAGAATAAGATACTTAGGAATATATCAAGTGAAATTTTACAAGATCTTTCTGTGTAAAGTAATAAAATTTATTGAAAAATATTAAATACCAAAATAAATGGAAATAGATATATAAAGTTTATGAACAAGAAGAATCAATATTGTAAAGATATCAACAAGGATATGTAACAAATATAGAGGCTGGATAAGAACCTACACACAGATGGAAACTTGACATACGCTAAAGCTGACACTGAAAACCAGTGTGGGGCAAAATGAACTATTTAATAAATGGCAATTGGATGATGTATGCAAAAATTAAATTCAACTCCTTCATCACAATCTACACTAAAGGAAACAATTCTAGAGATTAAGTCTTTAAATAACAGAAAAGGAAATCTTAGGAAAAATATACATACAAGAGTAGCTTAATTACCATAGTGTGAGATGGATTTCTTAAGCAGGATATAAATAGCTCAAAAC
The DNA here is from genome assembly GCF_021613505.1 of Equus quagga. Taxonomy (NCBI): domain Eukaryota; kingdom Metazoa; phylum Chordata; class Mammalia; order Perissodactyla; family Equidae; genus Equus; species Equus quagga. The sequence continues at coordinate 91,532,797 of NC_060274.1, forward strand.
ATAAAGAAAGTGACTGGTCAATTCATCTGAATACAATTAAGAACTACTTATCAAGAGGTACCATAAGAAGGGGCCAGCCCCGTGGTGCAGCAGTTAAGTTCGCACATTCCACTTCAACAGCCTGGGGTTCGATGGTTCGGATCCCAGGTGTGGACCTACACATCACTTGTCAAGACATGCTGTGGCAGGCATCCCACATATAAAGTAGAGGAAGATGGGGGCCCATCTTCCTCAGCAAAAAGAGGAGGATTGGCAGCAGATGGTAGCTCAGGGCTAATCTTCTTCTTCAAAAAAGGTATCATAAGAAAAAATATAATATAAAAAATATAAGCCACTTATTGAGAAGGCATTTGTAACATTTAAAATGAACAAAGACTTATTACATAGAATATATAAAGAACTCCAGTGAATCAATATGAAAAGGATAAGCAAGCCAAAAGACATATCTAGGCATTTCATGAAAGAAAAAACATGAAAGTCAGTAAACCTATGAAAAGATGGTCAACCTCATTAGTAATTAGGGAATTGCAAAGAAACCCCAATGTGACACCATTTACACCCATGAGATTACAAAATCTATACAACGTGAGAACTCCAAGTGTTGGCAAGTGTGTGGAGCAATAGAAATTTTCGTGTACTCCTGGGGAGAATTTAAATTGGCACAACTACTTTAGGAAAATGTTGGCATTACCTAGTAAAGCTGTAGGTGTGTACACCCTACAATATGGCTCCTCCTCTCCTGGGTATACATCCTGGAGAAACTCTTGTTCACCTGCTCTAGGAGAGGTGTACAAAAATATTCATAGCATCATCTTAGCAGAAAGAAACTGGAAACAACTCAAATAAATGTCTAGCCCAAGAAAAACAAACTGTGGTATAGTCATAAAACGGAATACACTATAAAGAGTGCAAACAAACACATACGGCCACATGCATCAACAAGGGTGAATTTCAGAAACATAATATTAATGTTGAACAAGTCACAGAAAAGTTCATCCAGAAGGATTCCATTTTTATAAAGTTCCAAAATATATTGTTTATATTTATGTAACTGTAAAAATAAAAAACAAAGAAATCATTAATAAAATATTCAGGACGAAGTTTACGGTGTGGAGGGGAACGGGATCAGGGCTTCAAAGGTACCAGTAATGTGCTATTTCTTACGCTGGCTGTTGGGTTCATAGGTATTAATTTTATTATTCTTCATCAAACAGTGCATATATATAATATACCCTCTTTTGCCTATATGGTATACTTAATAAAATTGTAAAATTCCATCATAATTTATTAAAATAAAAATGTTGCTTTGGTTTTATTTGCCTAGAAAATTCAGTTATGTGAAACACCACATTTTAGCACAATAATGAAAGAATGGGGAGTTCCTATATTAATAAACAACGGAAGTCCCTTTAAACCTTCTTGAATATATTTAAATTAACTATATCTTAAGAAAGGATATATGATCTGCTAAAGAATGAATCTTTTCTTTCCTAAAGAGGGAAAGAAAATATTTTCTACTATTGAAGAGTTTAATAACCACCAGATATGAAGAGCACAGAATAACTGCAGTCTCTTTCTGGTTCTCTTAATCCATGGCGTGTTTCTTGTTCTTTGCCTGAAATTCTCTCTCACGTACCCCCACGTGTATTCATCACTCCCTTGAAGGGTGGATGGCTTCTCATGAGATTATTTAGCGACTCCAGGGGACGATGAGGTGGGGGTGGGGGTTCACACAGAGAGAAATGAGAAAGCAACTGACATGTAGCCTCAGAAAGACCTTCTTTCCATACCCCTGTTATTAAAACTAGTAAAAATAACTGTCAAAAGTAAAACCCTGAAATGACTTCAATTGCTACAAATACTTGCTAATAATTCCCATTTAGTCATTCTCTAGATGTTTGCAGGGACTATAGGATGAACACTGGCTGTGCTCACTTCCAGTTGTTTTTAAAAAAGCAACGAGCTTTCTAGTTCCAAAACTGTCTGACTTATTATAAATAATCTAGTCTTGTCCTTGCATTTTAAAAATAGCGAAACTAACCGGAAAAGTTAAATGACTGAAGCGATAAACCTATCTTCACATGATTAAGATCATAACCTCTGAGGTCAGAGGGCCTGCATTGGAATCCTGGCTCTATCATGAACTAGCTGGGTGACTCTTGGCAAACCCCTTAAACTCGCCAGGCCTCAGTTTCTCATCTGTAGAATGGAGATGATACTGCACCTTACAGGGTTGTTGTGATGATTAAACGATGCCACGTGCTTCCATGAGACCCTGGCATATAACAAATGCTCCATAAATAATCATTATTTTTATTTCCTAAGGTCACAAAGCCAAGTAGGCCCCCAAATAGAATTTTCCATAGATATCTCTTCTTTTCCACCCCTAACCTACACATCTCATTTCTAAAGTTACAGCAATTTCATAATTAACACTGTTTATAATACTGAACTGTACCAATAAACTTCCCTCTCCTCCCAGGGCTAACTGAAACATATGCAAGTATACTTCAAACTAATAAATATGCAATAATTCAATAAATAATTGTCGCTCTACTTTCTGCCAATCCCTTCAGTCTAGTTTACACATTTAATGGGTATTTTCAGCTGTGTTTCCAGATAAATCCTTCACTCATTAAGGGATCTGGCAGCTGGTGCTTCTCTCCAGCACTCCTTTTTTTCATAATTATCTTTCTTTTCAACCTGGCATGGAGCAGAAGGGAGTGATTATCATGAGACATCTCCCCAGTCAGACAGGCTCTTAATGATGGCAAGTGAAACCAGAACAGCCCTGTAACCTGAGGCTTGCGAAGAGAAAATCCCCCTACTCTTCTGACCTGACCCCCACTGCTGAGAAATAGTCACAGTGTGCTGTGACACCTACAGGGAAAGGTCACCCGAAAGAGCATCACCTGAAATCCCCCCACATCTTCTTCATCACAAGTCAGCATTTCACGTTACAGCAGGAGAATCAGATGTAAGACTGAAGATGGCTCTAGGCGAGGTCGGTTCTGGGAAAGGCACACTTAGTTACCCTACAGCCAAAAGCAAATAATCTAACTAAGCCAACATGCAAAAGTAGTGTTTCATAAATTTAGACTTTTGTGGTAAATCTCTCTGTTGAGCATTTTGCTTCATCTTTCCATTATAAAATGTCTAAGGCTTATTTGTTCGTGGTGCTATTTTAATTCAAGCAGTGCTTTACTTTTAAACTACTCAACACGTTATCATAAACGCTTAATGGCTTTGCAAACAATTTTTACTTACTTTAAGCCAACACAACTACCGATAGAAGCTCAAAACGTACATAGAATCAATCCGTAATTCCCAGTTCTCTCCTTTCCCTGCTGCCTTCAGAGGCCCACCCTGAGCTGACGAAGGCTCATGTTTAAGGCACTAGGCAAAGCAGGCACATCCCATCAATGAGAAAATAACACATAATTTGTTACTTAATATTTCTAAAAACATACTAAAGTCATCATCATGGGAAAATGTGCACTGCTTTGGATTTCCTGACACTTATTTTATGGTTGTTTTTCATTTTAATTATACATAGGGTGCAGGCACCATGCACGAACTTCCCTGGCCCAGCTTCAGCCTGCTTTTCCCAAGAGCTGTAGTTTATTATACTCTGAGATCACATATAAAATATTTAACACCAGCACAGGGTGCAAATGACCAATCAGAAAGGAGGCTGGCCATGATGGACCAGTATACTAGTGAGTCCTGGCTGAAGGCCAGGGCCTTGGACACTCCAGAGTCCCAGGAAGGAAAGAGGAGGAGGTGGGTGCTGAAGCTTTGCTATTGTTATGCAACCATTCGTGTCTAACTGTATCAGCATCCAGCTCCCATTTCTCCATGTTGTCCAAGAACTTATTAATAAATTATTGGAAGTCTTGCAAAAAGCTCAGTGTACTATATCCAAGGCATCATTACCCACTTGCCAAATAAAAAGAACACTAGTTAATTGTTAAAAAAAAAATTCTAGAACTTCCACATAGTAATTTTTAGTTCTTTGTTCCTACTTCCCTGATTCCTCTAATATTTCCTCTCCTTGGAAGCAAAGCAGTAGTCAAAACACACATAATCACATCTTAACAGGTTACCGTTTCCTTGCTAAAAACTTGGTAACTGAAAAAGAAGGGAAAACTTCTTGTTTTTGTGAACCATTAAACAGAAATCAAAATTTTTCTAACCAAAACGCACTGATTCATGCAGCCCGAGAGGGAAGGGCTGAACCAACTCAGTTAGCAAGGTTTAGGATTCTACTTTTGATCAAAGCCCTGACCTAATGGCCACTGTTTTTTTAAACATTTTCATTTATCCAAGATCAAAAAGTTGCAAGAAATCTGTCAACCTGTAATTCACAGCATCCCTTAATTATCTGTTAGTTAAAAATCTCTGTATCCACAGAACATGGCAGGTCTTACAAGTTTCAAGACAGGGAAGCTGCCAGGCCAAGTGTCTGTCTTTGGGGGACAAAGTTAAGTCACTAGAGGCAGCTCTTAGTTCAGGAATGAGTCAACACAGTGGCCTCATATAGTTATGTAAATGAGAGGTGAACTAATAGCACTGAGCAGGGGGAGGGGCAGTGACCTTTTGCGACCTGAGAAGGCTTACCCCTCCCAATACTCTTTGGTAGGCAGAGCAGGTCACTGGGGAGAAGGTGGGTAAATTTGCATAAAGATAGAGGAGCTGCCAGGAAAAAAGGGACCAAGAACTGCTGCCTTTTGACATTCAATTTAATTAGACTCTCTGATGGGTTGGGATTGTCCTGACAGAAAAGGAAACCTAGAGACTAAAGGGATTAATTAACAGACCAACAAAGCGGTATTAAAAGTACTTTAAACTGAAAACATCAGAGCCCTCAACAGCTACAGAAAGAAAATTGTCTTAACTTAAGCAAAGGTTCCAGATAATATAGCTGCCATTGACCTCCCTTGAGGCAGAAGACTGACCCTTAGCACCAGAAAGTGTGAATTCAGATGTCCATTAGCATCAAAATCCCAACAGAACTTTCCACACCATCCCATTGCAGCTCAATCTACTCCTCCTTTTTATTAAGTTGATGTCTAAACCCTTACCTCTGGCTATTCAGCAAGTTACCCATTGCTGAGTACTCTTAAAGCACATGTAAATAAACCTTCTCTTTCCTCTTTAATTGGTCTATTGTCTGTCAAATGGCAGGACCCAGACCTTTTGAACCTAAGTAGGTAGAGGAAAACTTTCCCTCCCAACAGGTCCCAAAGACAGAAGGAGAAGTCAGAAGTATAACCCAAGTTCAAAAACAGGATCTGGAGCGTTCTTCCACAATCCCTATCATGCAGGCACAGGGAGTCTGCACAGAAGCCACAGCTGAACTTGGGCATGTACACTGAAGAACTGCATGGAAGGCCAATGGTGGGGCGCTCTGTGGCCTGTGCAAGGATCTGAACCAGATCAGGCCCCCGGTTCTCTCTCTTCCTGGCATCCTGAAGCAGATCTGAAACCTGGAACATCTAAACTGCTAAGGTTTGCAGATAGTGGCAGAACTGCGGAGATGAGGTGTTCATTGACTTTTGACTAATATGTATAAAAGAATTTTCGGGAAATTGATATGAAAAATGAAAGAATACTGACCAAATCTAGACATGAATGCACACAAACCCATGGAGAGAAAGAGTGAGAAAGAAAGAACAAACATCATTTTAAAAATTGCTATGGCCAGGATAAAAAGGGGAAAAGAAACTAACATTTACAGATGGTCTTCTCTGTAAATACACTTAAATCTAAGTTGCTGAATTCTTGACTCTGCTCCCCACAATGTTTCTCCTTTAACATTTCCTCTTTGAGAAAATGGAGCCTCTGTTCAAGCAATCTGAGAATCATTCCTAACTCTTTTTTTCTCATCTTGTACATCTGCATTCATTGTCAAGACCAGCAGATCTAATCTCCTAAGTCTCTCTCTCAAACAGTCTTCTTCCACCTCCACCCACCATCACTTCTGTTGGGACGTCTGCAGTAACCTCCTCACTAGTCCCCTGCATTCACTTGCTCCTCCCTCCACTCCCAATACCATACACTACAGAGCACTTTTAAAATATCTTATCACTTCCCTACTTAGAATCCCTCAATGGATTCCCCTTGCTCCCAGAATACTTAACGTCATCTTGCATCATTCTCTATTTGTTTATTACGTTTCAGTTACTAAGTTCTTCCCAGAAAGGGTGAGGCTCCATCCTACCTCACTCTCTATCAGGAAAGCTCTTCTGGTGGTAAACTCATCATCTTATGATCTTGGTTTAAATATCACCTTTTCAGAGACATTTTCCCTGCCTCACCAGCCAACTTCAAAATTAGACACTTATTCTCTCTATAATAGCCTATTCTTTTCCTTCTTAGAACTGATCAAAATATGTGACAATATTTTTATTTGTGTGCTTATTCATTCATATCCACTCTTCCAATAGAAAGTAAACTCCATGAAGGCAGGAGATGTGGTAGTTTTGTTTACCACTGACAAGCATTGCCCAGTACAGCTCCCAGACCCATAGGAGACAGTCAATAAATATTTGCTGAATGCTACTGAAATTAGGCCTTTTAATTTCCAAACTACCTATGAAATCATGAGTATCTGACCTAATTTTCTCAACGCAGTTCTTATTTATACCTGCTGAACTACCATAATGATTGATAAATTCTCACTTTCATTCTGAGCTGTATGATGAGTAATATAGTCACTCAACCCATAAGAAAGCTGAGATTCAGAGACATCAAATAAGGAGCCAATTCTCCGTATTCATAGTAGTTATGCTCTATAAAGTCACCATGAATGCTGAATTAGCAAATGCGAAACTATTGCTCCCTAGAGAAAATACAGGCTTAGGTTCCCGAGAACCACTGGCCACAACATTTTTGTCAGATTATCAATACAGAACCTTGTTTTATGTGTGTTTCTGTTTAAAGACACCTTATTTAATTTATATTGTGGATTCATTAACATTGAACTCACAGCAACAGCACTACAACTCATGCCTGTACAAAGCTTATCTAATGCACATATTTTCTCTTTAAGGCATAACACAGCCTTCTTGCACTTAGGAACACTAGACAGCACTTGAACACATGCTTGGAGCTAATTTTAAACAGTGAAATCACAAACAAAAAGCACAAAAATATGGAAAACATGACACTGAATAGACTGTGAAAAGGACATTTGTTTACAGGATGAGAGCTGAAACAAGCAGGCAGAGTGTTGCCTTGTTCAACCTCAGCTGGGAACATGCTCACTGGGCGACTCAAAATTTTCACCACTCTGGGCATGCCCACGAATGACTGTAAAAGCACCATTAAGCATTGATTTGGGGTTACAAATAAATACTTGTGAGTAGGTGAATTCACAAATATGGAATCCACGGATAATGAGGATCGACTATAGCTTGTCTAAGGTAATACAGACGCTGTAGACGAGGACTGACCCCAGATAATGTCCAACTTCACAGCCTATGTCCATTCATTATATCAGTATTACCAAGAATGGAACTACTTGTTCTAAAACAGGGTACTATTACTCTAGGTTGATTGGTCATAATTATTAACACCCTAGATAGCTAGCTTATCAAAGTTCCAGTAGAAAGTGCAGAGTGAGAGAGGCAAAACTCTTCTTCATGGAGTGGACATAAATCTGTAAAAGTAGGCAGTAATTTACAGCTTTGCACTACTGAAGAGTTAAACTGCAGGAACTAGCTGCTACTTCTTAAGCGACAAGTCAAAAGCGAGTCCCAAGTTACATGCAATAACAATGGGTGATTTCACAATAGGATGTAGGCCCTAAGATTAACAAAAATGTAAACTTATGAGAATGTAAGTATTTTTAAGAGTCAAAGCTTGAACCATCGACAAACTAATGCCCAGGTAAATTTACATGTAGAACATGAGAGATCCAGTATTCGTGCCTCTTTCTAGCCCACAATGAAGGAGAGAAACTTCAAGAAGTTTCCAGTACTTGACTACTCTCACTATTCAGGAAATCCCCTTTATGGTGAATTTCTCACTTCTTAGTATATTTTTATTTCCTTTTTTAAAACACATTCAGTAACAAGGGTTGGGAGCAATCTGCAAGTTTATAAACAGTATGAATAAAATATTTTCAATTACACATTAGATTTCTAGTTAAGAATTTAAAAGATTATATAAGAATTCAACATAAGGAAATACTTCCTACCAGTCCACGTTATTCTAACTGGCTCTTTTGGCAGTCAAGACTCACACTGCTCTAGGGCTACAAGACAACGTCTGAAATATTTTTAGCTAGTTGATGTAAATTTAAGGCAATCTCAGAAACATTTGCTTTTTATTAAAAAAAGAAAAGTCTTCTTCCTACTATTTAGGAACCACTAGCTTGGGCCTGAGGGGCATTTCTGAAATTTTGAAGAAAGTAAAATGTTCTCTCCTAAACTTAATTTACAACTCATAATTTGAAATAATTTCAGACACGTAAAAATTCCAAGATGAATAGAAATATACCCTTCGCCCAGGTTCCCCACATACTAACATTTTATCACAGTAGGTTTATCTCTTCTCCTTGTGTTATGATTTTTTTGTGAACTGAGAGGAGTTCAGAATATGCCACCTCAAAATATGCCACTCTGGCATAAGGATTATTTTGAGCTGAAGGCAACTTTTAAAAAAGTAAACACAGGATGAGCTTTCTGCCCTCTGCCACTCTGCCTGAAAACAGAACATGAATTTCCCTTATAAAGGTGTCCCCCACTCTCCGACCCAGGAAGAACATAACAACCTAACCACCTAAGACAACATGGCGCTGAGATGGATCTGCATGCACAAATGTTACCACATTAACCCTTATCTTCCATTAGTTTCTCCATATATTTACCTTCCCACAGTTTGCCACCTTTGGAAGCCTAAAATTCTTTTCCTTTGTCTTGTCACTTCTGGAGGACCTAGGAGCAGACAGGAAAAAGAATTGTTTTTCCTCCCCTATAACCGTCTATGAGTAAGTTGCAGACGTGATGCCCTTTTACCCCAAATACTTCAATGCGTATTTCTGAAGATCAAGAACACTCACCTACAGAATAACAGCACAACTATCAAAATCAGGAAATTAAAATTGATACGACACTACTATGTAATCTACAGTCCCTATTCAAATTTCACTACTTGTCTCAATTATTTCCTTTATAGTAAAAGAACACAGAATTTGTTTCCCTGGTCCAGGAGCCACTCCAGGGTTACTTACGGCATTGAGTTGCCTGTTTCTTTGGTCTCTTTCAATCTGGGACAGTTCTTCTGCCTTTCTTTGTTTTTTGTGACCTTGACACTTTTCAAGAGTACAAGAAAAATCTACAAAGTTATTTTGTAGAATGTTCCTGTATTTGGGTCTATCTAATGTCTCCTTGTAATAAGATTCTTCTTATGGATTTAGGGCAGAAATATGACAGCAGTGAATTTACACCTCATATCAGAAAGCACACGCAGTTGCTTTGTCCCATTAATGGGGGTGTCAGCTTTGAGCACTTGGTTAAGATTGTGTCTGCCTGGTGAGTTCATAAATTTCTACTTGTAATTTACATTACAGGGCACATAACACAAAAATTCAAAATACTTTACAAATGAGTCTGCTTATAATTTCTACTGCCTGCATTTTTTGTTATATTTTAAGAGATTTTATTTGGGAGTTCTTCTTTATTTTCCACCTGTTTTCTTCCTTTCATTACTGAGTACAATGTTTTACCACTTTTCCTCTTTATCTTATAACACGTTACAGGAAAAGTGTCTAAGTGAAAATTATTTTAGGCAATGTTTAAAATGATGTTGGTTTTATAAAAAAGAAAAAAATGATGTTAGTTTTAGGTAAATTTTGAAATCTATAGGTTTTGTTGACTTCTATATTTTACTTGTGCTGTGTATAGAATATGTTGCTTAGACAATCCATTGAATGTGAATACCTATTTTGGTCATACGTACTAAAAACAAACAAACATGAATGTTAACATGCAGTCCACTCGGGCTGCTGTACCAAAGTATGACAGACTGGGTCGCTTATAAACAACAAAAATTTATTTCTCACGGTTCTGGAAGCTCGAAGTCTGAGATCACGGTGCCAGCATGGTTGGCTTCTCGTGAGAACCCTCTTCTGGGTTGCAAACTGCCTACTTCTGCTTTCATCCTCACATGGCAGAAAGAAAAAGCTAGTAGCTCTCTGGCCTCTTCTTCTAAGGCCACTAATCCCATTTTTGAGGGCTCCACCCTCATGACCTAATTACCTCCCAAAGGTCCCGCCTCCAAATACCATCACATTGCAATCAGGCTTTCAACATATGAATTTTGGGGGGACTTATGCATTCAGTCCATAACACACATTTAATTGCTTACACTGAAACAAGATTAATGAAGCGATACAAATAAAAATTAAAAGCACAAGTCATTAGAAAAGATACATTATAAACAAGAGTGAGCAAAATAATTAGATTGCAGAAAACCCGGAAATTTTCTGTTCGTTTAATTGGCAGGAAAACACTAAATGCTAGATCTACTCAAAAAGCTGCCTCAGAAATTTGACCCCGACAAATTACTTCTTTTGTTCTAACCTGTAATAAAACTAGCAAGGGGTACGTACAAAAGAAGACACAAATACAAATGCACACAAATTTACTTGAACTTGTGACTGTTCAAACAACATTGCAGATATCATATCTGAAAAGATACAGAATTATCTGACAACGTGCAGAAAGTATACATGCTATGCTTTGCTTTTAAGTTCTAAGCAAAGTCAACACTGCCTAGGAAATCGTTTCAAGGTTTGGTTTAATATTTTTCCTGCAGCAAATGCATAAACCACCTTGGACAATGCCTGAAAATCTACCTCTCGTCTGGTCTCCCTGACTCTACTCTTGCCCACAACAGTTGATTCTCCAGAATGATCCATTTTAGACATAAATCAGATCATGTCACTCTCCTGCTCAAAACCTTCAGAGGCATCCCATCTCACTTAGAAAAACATTCAAAGCCCTATCTACAGTCCATCAGCCTCTGCAGTCTAGCCTCGAGCCCCCTCAGCGCCTCTTCCCCTGTCTCTCCCTCCACTCCAGCCACCCTGACTCTGCTGTTCCCCAGCACACCAAGCACTGGGCTGCTCCTCTGCCTAGAACATTCTCCCCCAGATTCCCCTGTAGCTCGCTGTCTCTTCACTCAGGGTTCTAATGAAGCCTGCCTTGACTCCCACCTAAAATGATGCCCCTGTCCTTCCCTCCCCCTGCCTAGTTTATTGTCTTGCTGGTGTTTCTCAAAGCCTGACATTATCTCCGGCATTTGCTTATTTGTTTATTTCCTGGATTCCACTAGAAAAGAAGCTTCAAGTGATAAATGAGTGTTTGGTTCCCCACTGTATCCCCATATCTAGGAGAGGGTCTTGTACATATTGACACCTAATAAACATGTGTTAAACAAAGCACTGAATGAGATTTTCACATGGTGAAATGCATGCACATACCCACAACACACAGAATATGGAGGGTGAAAACTCTGTCTTTGCATCAGAATGGCCTGTAGAGATTTTGAAACTCCACACGCCAGATCCAACCAATGAAGACCCTGATTCATCAGGCACTGCCAGTGTTAAGCACTCCACAGCTGATTCTGATGCAGAGCCAGGAGCCAGAAACCTCTCACAAGAGGCTGAAGATGTAGGCCCCTCTTCAATTTGAGGGCTCCTGGGTGGTACTTCCAACGCCATGCTTTAGCTGCCTGATCTTGGCTGGGAATGACTTTACCTAGAAAGGCAGTAACTTCAGCCCACAGTGGTGTGGCCATAGTGACCTCATCTCCAGCCCTGGAGCCAGCTGCCGTAAGGAATAATCACACTTTCTCAAGCAAGGTGTTTTATTTGTGAAGAAAGGGCGCAGACCAACAAAGCAGGTTTCCTTTACTTTGGAAACCTCCCGAATGTTGGGATTGTTATGAGGCAGGTGGTTGAGGAGGGAGGGAGGAATGCAGAAAGAGGAATCAAGGGAGAGCTTTGGATAATGAGCACAAGGTAGCAGAAGTAGATTGTTCCTGCCTAGGGAGACTCACCGAGAAGAGGAGAACGGGGTTAGAGAAGAGGATGGCAAGGTCTCCTGATATGTTTCCCAATGGTCTTTAATGCTTATCACCCAGGCCCTGGACCCAATTCATACACAGGCTCATATTGAACCGTCATGTTACAGACTGAATGTTTGCGTCCCCCAAATCCCCAAGTTGTCCCACCTAATCCCCAATGTGATGGTATTTGGAGATGCGACTTTGGGGAAGTGATTAAGTCATAAAGATGGAGCCTTTTTGAATGGGATTAGTGTCCTTACAAGAGAGACACCAGAGAGCTCCCTTGCCCCTTCCACCATATGAGGACACAGCAGGAAGATGAACCAGGAAATGGGCTATGAACCAGGAAAAAAGCTTTCACTGGACATCAAATACGCAGGTGCCTTGATCTTAGACTTCCCAGCCTCTAGACTCTGAGAAATAAATTTCTGTTGTTTAAAAGCCACCCAGGGCCCGGCCTGGTGGCACAGTGGTTCAGTTCGGATCCCGGGTGTGGACCTATGCACTGCTTGTCAAGCCATGCTGTGGCAGACAGCCCACATATAAAGTAGAGGAAAATGGGCACAGATGTTAGCTCAGGGCCAATCTTCCTCAGTAAAAAAGAGCAGGATTGGCAGCAGATGTTAGCTCGGGGCTAATCTTCCTCAAAAAAAAAAAACAAGAAGCCACCCAGTCTATGGCAGTTTGTTATAGCAGCCCAAATGGACTAAGACACTTCATAATAGCCTTACTGGGGAGTCATTACAATCCCTAATGTATAAATGAGGAAGCCACAGAATAGAGCCGTTAAATGACTCACACACAGTCACAGCAGGTAAGTGGAAGATTCAGGGATCAGTCCCAGATCTGTGAGACTCCCAGGGTGAGTGCTCTTTGGCTTCAACAAGGGACCCACCATCCCCTGCTGAATTTTGGTTGGTGCCTCCCTCACCCAGCCCTCCCCACTCATCGACACACACACAGCTTAGCCCTTGCTTCCTTCAGTGGTTCTTAACCCTGCATACATCTAAGGATCGCCTGCAGAGTTTTTAAAGAAAATACTTGAACTCATCTCCCATAGATTCTAAATCAATTGGCCTGGGGTGGGGCCTGGGCATTAGTATTTTTTTAAGTTCCCTAGATAATTCTAGTGTACAGATAGAGTTAGAAACTCCTGTTCCAGTTCAGTGGGAAGAAAGGGCAGGCCCTAGTGGAAGTATCACAAACAGCACATATAAAGAATGAGCCCACAATACAGAAAAGACCAGAGAAGAGCTTGGCTGAGAAGCTTCTAGAACTAGGGATGTGGCTCTGACCCATCCTGAAAAGAAGTCTGAGGTACTGAGTTCAAGCCTAGAATGGCAATGTTTACTAGGGTTGCCGTAACAAAGTCCCACAAACTGGGTGGCTTAAGGAACAAAAATTTGTTGTCTCACAGTTCTGGGGGCTGGAAGGCCAAGATCAAGGTGTCAGAAGAGTCAGGCTACCTCTGAAGGTATTCAGGAAAGACTTCTTTCGGGCCTCTTTCCCAGCTTCTGGTAGTGTCTTGGCTTGTGACAGCATAACTCCAGGCTTCACATGGCACAGTCCATGTGTGTGTGTGGGTATGTCCAAATTTCCCCTTTCATGAGGCTCCCCCATCACATTGGATTAGGGGCCCAGCCTACTAAGAATGGCCTCATCCAAAGAATTGCATCAGCAAGGACTTTATTTCCAAATAAGGTCGCATTCTGAGGTACTGCAGCGGGGGGAGGTTAGAGGACTCCAACAATCTTTTTTTTAGGGGGACCCACAATTCAACCCATAACAGGCAGATGGAGCCAAATTGTGAGGCAGCCTTCCTCAAGGACACACTTAGGAACATACTCCTGTGGGAAGCCAGATGCCTATACCACTTGCTGTCCTGACAATTCACAAAGCACATTTGTACGTTAAAGGCCTGAAAAAGTCCTTCAGTAAAGCAATCTGTTAGCTTTGTTTATCCTAGTGTCTCTTAAATTTATTTGACCATGGAATCCCTTAAACACTGCATCTATCAATGATCTGGGGAACACACTTCCGGAAACACCTTAAACGTCTAAGTATGGAATGAGCCATGAACAATTAGAGCCTCAGATGAGGGTAAAGCTGTCAGCACCCAGGAGTGGACAATCTAATATGGAGGCCGTGGGTCTCTCCTTGAGCAAATACCCGTAGAAACTAAACACAAAAGATAAATTATCATGAATTGCAATCTTTTACAGTGTTGTAATAAACAATCCTGACTTTTGTCCCACAATCTATTTAGCTGATTTTTTGCAAAGTAAAAATTCATGTGACACCTCATTTTGAAAAATGACATTTCAGCCCTATGGGAAGTTGAGATTTGGGGAAAAGAAATATTAAAATTTGGAGCAGGACATGTGGCTGGAGAAACCAAATATCATCCTGGCCTCCCACCAATATGAAGCTATTTCCTAGAACTAAACGGAAGTTGGAGAAAGAAACCTGGGCCTCCTTCACTCCCCTCACCCATCAGAAATCCACTCTGTCCAAGACATGGTACTGTATTTACAGAGGAGACCACACAAAATACAGCTGCCACCTGCTCAACACAATACACATTCTGAATTGCGACAAAAACTGTGGGAAAGGATACCTTTAAGTAGCACACAAAATAATCCAACACATATAGTGTGCCTTCTAAAGAGAAAGCCATGTAATTTACACATTCTTGAAGCAGGACTCGCTTACAGAGTTCCATGAACATAGGGAACCATGGGCCAATTCAATACTGAAAGGTCTACGTTTTTCAGATTTTCCCTTTTGAGCAAACTAGACTTTCTTTTTTAAACTTTTAATTCAAGAGAGAAATTACAATGCAACACCAAAGCAGTACTTTCCACAGCAGCAAATTAGAGAGGGCTAATTTGTGGGCACAGCCAGGCCCTGTTATCTGTGCGTTGTCACTTTAATTTAGCACAACCAAAACCTCGCCATCCCTTTCCTTTCTACTTCTCCACATAGCAGAATGTTAGCCTTCATGCTGGGTTTCAAAGAGTCCAGAATAAAACCAGCCCACATTAAACAAAACAGCCACGTGAGACCTTTCCGTTATGAGCAGAGAAAAAGACTTTCAAAGTTCAGAAGGAGGATTTCTTTTTTAAGGCACTAAATAGTCTGGGTAATGTTTTTCAAAGTCTATTTTAAAACGCCAAGATTTTTTTCCTCCATTGTACTGACATACGTGTGGACATGTGTGTTTCCTCTAACAGAAACAACGGAGTTGTTATTGGAAATCTGTACACGTTATCCACTGCTAAAACATCTCAGCTCTACAGGAGTCTCTAAGAGTCACGAATTGTCAAGTTGGAAAGTCCACCTTCCATCCTGCCGCCCTGTGGAGCATTAACAGGCAAGAATGACAACTTGAGCTCAAGGGCCATGCTTGTCTTCAGATCTTCAATATCCTGCTCTTACAACAGTGAATCTAGCCATCCTTCAACCATAGGAAATAGAATGTCAAGAGTGTGGAACCAAATGCTCTCACCTCCACCTGTGGGTGTGCATTAAGCATGAAGCATGGGCATCCCCAAATCCTTTATTAATTCTCTGGCACATGCTACCCTGATTCAGGAGAGCTGCTCTGTGAAACAAAAATTGATCACTGTAAACAGAAATACACATTTTCCACAGCCTCACTGGTGTCACCCAACTTCCAAAAGCCCATAGCCTTCCTCATCCCACCTGCCTTTCTCACCTCTTGAAATTCAAAGCAGAATCCCCAGCGCTTTCATCCCCCAAAGCTTTAAGTATATATCACCTGTGCTCCTGTTCCGCAAATCAGTTGGTTAGAAATATTGGTAACAGGGGATGGCTATGTATCAGCTATCACAGCAGCAAGCTGTAAAAATGCACCATAGACATGGAAATGTAGACTTTTTTGAAACTCAAGTGGTAATTGGAATTCAGAGCTAGTGCCCCACCATAAATCTGTACTTTGCAGCTGTCACTGGGAGTAAAAAGTCTGCCTCTTGACTGAGCAGGGACCTGAAGCCCATTCCAGGGAGCGTTTCCTCACACAGCTGTCAGCTCACGCCAGTGCCTGCAGAGGGATCAGTTTCACGGGCAGCCCACGCCCCCTCGCCAAGGGAATGCCTGGCAGAGCTGGAGAGGGCAGAACTCTTTCCATCAAACGGGAGATCTGACTGACAGAGGCACAGCTTGATAGGGTACCCCAAGGAGCACATTTCTTGTTACAGTCTGCCTTTTTTTCTTTTGTTTTTTTCTGACTCCCAGAGGCAAAGAGGCCCAGGGACAGAATGAAAATGAAAGTTACAGTCCCTAAGCAGACCACAGACCCTACCTGCTTTGAATAACATCTTTCAGGTGATTCTATTTCTAACCCTTTCACTGGTCCATAGAGTTTGGTACTCATCACAGCCCCCACCCAATAAAAACTCAAACAGATGGCAAAGACGAGTGCCAGAATTCACATGGGGTTTTTGATTTTGTTTTCTTGGCAAATGGATACCAAGTCTCTGTTCCTTGAGCCTTGCAGGTGCTCACCACACCCCTCTCCAAGCTTCCGTTTCTGTCCACCAGGTGCTGAGGGCCTTGAGCTCTTCATGAGGTAGAAGTTTTAGATGACAGGACGGTCTGATTGCTGACATCTGCCATGGAGCACAGATGGCCAAGCTAGGACTTAACAGCTGACCTGATGACTGCTATTCCCCCGTCCCCAACTGAACACATGGTTCAAAGTCCACAGTATAGAAACATCAAATCAGGCACGTTCTGGTATCATTTATGAAAGCATTTGTGTGAAAGGCCTTATAATAGCATGGGCAAAGGAGGAAACAAAATATAAAATTACACTAAATTGAGGACCCTTAAGTTGGACCAGTGTGCACCAGTCCATATATGTATATATACTCCTTTGTAAAAGTCAAAACAACCTTCTAACCTTCCTTTGAAGAAGAACACAGGTATTCTTGCCTGAGAGCACCCAGGGCCTTCATCCCTCAGGGAAGGACCCAGACCCTCTCGGCTGGTCTCTAACCAATGAGCCATACAGATCCATTGCTTCTCTACTGCAGGCTGACTGGCAGGCCAGGTTCCAGGTTTCGGGTTTTAGGCATCTCTTCAAAAACAGGCTCTGGCACTCCAGAGCCGCAAGACTTGGGCAAGCCCAAGGAACACCCACCAGGAAACAAATCATAAGGAGCCATTTGGGACCCTGGAGGAGATAGGACCACCTGTGTGAGATAGAACAGCAAACCAACCAGGGGAGGGGGATGGGAGGGGGTGGGCCTTCCCCCTGAGAGAGCACCACTCAGTGGCAGAAAGAGAGATGCAGTCTCCAAAAAGGACAACAGCCCTGCTTGGACTCTGCACCAAGGAACTGAATACCTTTGGTTCCCAGCAGCAGGGCACACTGTTCTCAAAAGGGAAAAATACCCATTTTGGCTAAATCTCTAAAAGAAAGTCTGCAACCCAAGAAAGTTAAGGAACTCTAAAGATAACAAGATATTCCAAGAAGGTAAGCCTTTTTTTTTACATCCTTCCTTCCTTTTACAGGGCTGCAGACTTAAAAAAAAATAAACAGAAAGAGGGAAGCTGCTACTCTAGAATGCAGCCTCTCTCTCATCCAAGTCCCCAGGTGGCTAGTAGTGGCAAGGAGGATCACTGGGGAACTTGAATAAAGTGGCATACGCCTCTGAATGAACGTCTAAAATCGACCCGGAAGGAGTCAACACAGAATCACAGACATACAAAGACATTCAAGAATTCATAACGTGGCTGAGGCTATTACCATATCTAAAGAAAGAACACATCAGTCAGAAGTAGAGAGGTGGCCAACCATGAAAGCAGACGAAAATTGGAGACTGGGAGGCCACCCCAGCTCCACCCAAGGGAGGGCAAGCCCTGACCCAGACTCACGCCTCCACATCCCACTGCCACGTGTGAGGCTCCCCTGCAGGATGGAGGAATCAGCCTGCCCTCCGCCAGATGCCTCTGGAGCTCTGACCACACTGGCCAGCCCTTCTCGCTGCATTGCTTGTTTGCCAAGCACTCTCCTGATTACTCTTCCCTTGAAGTTTGCTACAGGGAGGAAATCTGCTAGACAAAGAGTGCCGGTGGCCTTGATTACATTTCTCACAGTAAATCATTAGATTGGCATCTTGCTCCCCAGTCTCCAGAAACCTGCTAATTGCACCTGCCCCTGGGAGGTAGCTCTGCTCTCCTGGAGCTGACAGTCTGTCTTCTGAGCCTGTTTTCAAGTAAGGCCACCTGGAGATTGCTGTTGAGACAGGATGCAGGTTTGCTCTCGGCCGTGCCCCTCCACTTCACCCCCTCTTCATCTCAAGAAATACCAAGGACCCTCTTCTGCACAATTCCATCACTGGAATTGTGCATCCAGAAGGAGTCATGTCTCATCAAGACAACTTGTTCATCTGGGAAAATCCAAGTTTGTTTATTGACTCCTTTTCTTTTAAAAAATTATTTTGAAGCAATCTCAAATTTACAAAAAAAATTTTAACTAAAGTACAAAGAACCTTCTTTCTTTCTGAACCACTTGAAAGTAACTTGCCAACTCGAAGCCCCATCACTCACTGACTCTCCAGTGTGCATTTCCTGCAACAATGACGGTCTCCATAACCGCAACACAACCATTAAAATCAGGAAATCAACATTTAATACAAATCTTTGCTACCTTTAATACATTTAATATTCTTTATATTTAAATACACGTTAACATTTAATGCAAGCCATGTCACCCTTACTCCTCCAATCCCATTCAAATTTCATCGAGTCTCTGAATACTGAACACATCTAGTTCAAAATCATACAGTGCTTTTAGCTGCCATGTCTCTTTAGTCTCCTTCATTCTAAAACACTCCCCGCAGTCTTTCCTTGATTTTTCTGACCTTGACAATTTTTAAGATTATAGGCTGTTTATTTTGTAGAAAGTCCCTCAATTCGGCTTTGTCTGATGCTTCCTCTAATGAGATTCAGGTTATGAATTTTTGGCAGGAAAATCACAAAAAAGTGATGCTGCCTCCTTTTCCTTGCATGTTATCAGGTGGACATGAATTTGATTTGTCTCATGGCTCGTAATCTTCCTTTCTTTCCTCAGCTTGTTCTTATTGTGCTCAAACCCCACAAGTCCATGAAGACTGACATACCTACCCCATGGACAGGCTAGCTAGGGAGGACCTGGGCATATCTTGGTTTGTTCCTTCTCTGCCCTTTGTCACATTCAGTACTCTACTGCCCTGCCTCCTCCTTGGAGGGAACTGTAGTGATGGCAATGACAGCTGATTTATAACTATACTTTTACAGAGACAGGATAAAGTAGAGGAAAGCAAAGAAGAGAGCTGATATGCTTAGACAAAAAGCAGAGTATCTTAGGTCCTTCTCGCACAATTTTTCCATAGCTAAATAGAGGTAAGTCGCATTAACGTTTTCATGCAAGAAAGGGCCCATTTCACTCATTCAAACCGCACACATTTATGGGGAGCCTCTCCCTGTCAGGCACAAAGACACCAATACATATTGGACACTGCCCAGCCCCAAAGGACAGCATGGTCACTTACAGAAATGTTATAAATAAATAGCTACAGTGCAATATTGAGGAGATGCTTGACCTTGTCCAGGCTGAGAGGGAAGCAGTCCAGCACACAGTCTGGTACGTCCTACCTGAAAGCAGATGTAAATAGATGCCAGATCAGACTGCAAGCAAAGGCGAGCCACAGGAGAGGGGAGATTGGAGAACGAGGTGGACAGGGGCTGGGTCAGAAAGGTCTTGGTATGCCTACCAAGAGTCTGCACCTCATTCCTTAAGCCATAGGGAGCCACTAACGGGCTTGAAGCCAAGTGGCAAAACATGCAGGTATTTTTACAACAATCCAAGGGACCCATCTACAAAGGGGAAGAAGGAGAGAACAGAAGGGAAGCTAAGTACACAGGGTACACATGAGGAGACAACTGCAGGCATCTTCCAGACCAGAGGTTGAGAAGGGTTAATCTAGGGCAGGAACAGTGCAGAAGAAACAGAGACCAGATTCCATAGAAACACAGGATGTGGTATCCATGGGATTTTGCAGGAGTGTGACAAGTGGAGGAGCGAGAAGTATCAGGAGGGCCCAGAGGGCTTCTGGATTAAGTGGATGGGAGTAAGGATGCTTTTAATCAGGATCCAGAATATAACAACAGTAGGTGTTGCTAACTCAGCACTTCCAGACACAAAACCAATTTCCCAACCTCTTAAATCTGGAATCCTGGTGAATTTATACTCATTCCAGTCAGTAGAGTATTTCAAGGACAGAGTTTGCTGTTATGGATGGGTACCATGGCACGCTAAGTTTCAGCTCTAGTGTTTTGATTGCTTTGAGTTCCTAACATTACCTGCTGCAGTGATTGCTGTTGGCATAGCTGGGAGCAGATTTACAATAAGAGATAGAGATGTTTTAAGACTTGTTCATCCTTGCCCCTCTCTCTGCCACCTATCACTTATGTTTCCCTAATCATTTCCAGTAATTTTGGAGTCGAGACAGACTATCGTTGACTTAATTTCATAGCACAACTCTTATATATTTATTTTTAAGTAAAGTGAATTACAACCAATTTTATTTTGAGAACTTTGTGAGATCCTTGAGAAAAACTGAAACCACCTATGGTGTTAAAAAGCTAAGCTTAGGAACTGTACATTTACATATTAAAAGATGAAAGCTCAGTGTTTGGCCAGGGTCTAGAAGCAATTGTGGGGTGGTGAACATGATGTAATCTACACAGAATTCGGAATCTATTATGATGTACACCTGAAAGTTATATAATGTTATAATCCAATGTGACTGAAATCAAAAAAAAAAAAAAAAAAGAGGAAGCAACTGTGGTTCTTCTCTTCTTTCAATATTTTGTTTTGTTAAAGTAAACAGGTACCTCTGCTACTTCTTATTTCAACCCACTTCTCTAACTACACCCAATAAGCAAATATTCAGGTCTGAAGTGGGAGATGGGGACTTTCCAAGAAAAATCCATCCATTGCTATAAAGAGTAAAAACAACTGCAGAGACATTCCACACACTTTATTTTTGATCTAAGAGGAGAAAAAACAATAGTATCACAGTTCTTTTGTAAGCAACCCCAGCCTTTCCTCCCTCACTTATTTCCTCTTTTTCTCCACCTATATTCTTCTGTGCACTGCAGTGACTCACCTTCAGCTGCCCTTTACTACTGCTCTCCTTGGTGAGAAGCATGCGAGTTTTCAGGGTAACACGGCCAAGTGTCATCAGCAGTGGACCCTGATTTATATAAACCTGTGTTCACTTGCTGCCTCCACGTAACACCCTGTCCATCCTGTACTAAGACACTTGAATACCCTTGAGCCTCTGTTTCTTCCTAAGTGAGTGGAGACAGTGATAAGCTCACCTAAGAGGATTTAAATGAAGATTAAATTGCATAATGCAGGTGACAAAGATTCTCTCCTTGATCAAACTTTAGCCAGGCTCTTCTGAGTCCTCTGCTCAACTAGGCCAAACCACGGGCTTCCGTCTTTGTCCTTGTAGAGTCCAATTTTAGCAAGAATCCTGCTAAATCAGTTTAGAAAGGATCCCCACCCTCAATATCTGATCTTCCTCAATATCTGACCAAATTCCTCATCCCCTTTCCTCCCCCAGGTGATATGTGATCACCTGGCCTGCCTTCAGCCAGAATCCTGTTGAGTCAGTTTAGCAAGAATCTCCCTATCCTTGATGTTTTCTCTTAGTAATTTTCCATCCACTGACCCCCACCATGTTCCTTGGCTATGAAACCCCACTTTCCCTTGTTGAATTCAGAATTGAGCCCAGTTCTATACTGAGGCCTCTTTTCCCCCTATTGCAATAGTTACTGAGTAAAATTAGTTTTACCACTTTAACTACTGTCCAGCTCTGATTTTCCTTTGACACGAGTGAAAGCTCTAACATTGTTCCTAGTGTAAAGCAATTTTCAAAATGTTAAAAACATGACCCTCATACAAATATAAAATGAATGCATATTAAATATGTATTTAATTCAATGAGGAAACCAACAGGATAGAAAAACTGTTTCAGAGGACTATAGGAGAGAAGACATATTTATATATCGTCACTAAAGGAAAGAATGCCAAAATAAGATTGCTAAAGTAGATACAAAACTGGCTAATGCCTTCCAGGTCACCAAAATTATACTTTTGGGATTATCTTTTTAGTGGACAAGAATTATTTGCATTCCAACATTTTCTATAGGTATTCATCTACCCTGAGAGACTTGTAAAATATCTTAACCAACAGTAAATAGTGTACCAAAGAAAGGCATATCTACCTAGAGAATTAGATAATCCTTGGGTGGGAACAAAAATCAAGCAGGACTTCAGAGGAAGACACAGTCACCCTTTTGCCTATTTGCCTGTTTCCAAGTTTTCAGTACATATATTTTTTCCTTTACACTAGAATATCACAGATCTTCAGTAAATAATAGCCCGAAACTAATTGTTTTGAGAATGCTATATATGAAATTCTGTAGGACTCAGGCAAAGGAGTAATAAGAGGAAAATTCATAGCATCGAATGCTTTCATTAAACAAGAAAAAAGGGAAAAATAAAAAATGACTGCATCATGTTGTGAAAGATTATTAGCCTAAATCTGATAGTTGAACCCTAACAAAGATAGAATGGTATAGACTGAAGATAGAAATTTTCATCAGAAAGAAATAAACTGGCTAGAAATATAAAATTACCCATGGTCTTAAACTCTAATGAACAGGGTAGAATGTCTGCAAAATATATAACAAATTGAACTTTACTTAATTTGCTTATATATTAAGACAAGAAATATAAGACCCAAGGAAAGCCAAGATACTTTTTTATGACCTCTCATGGTATAAACTTTCTTAACTTCATTTCTTCTTTATCTTGCTTTCCCTTTGAATAACAATGCTTAAAATATTCATACTCAAAAATATGAAGATTCAGTTATCAAAGGCTGAGGAAACTGAAAGACGGTTCAAGCTCATCCTTCAATCAATGTGTCAGGAAAGTTTAGGGTATAAGTAATGGCTATAACAGGCATCTGTAAGACAGTCCCATTCGGTAGTGTATGCGTACTAATAGGTTATGGCTAGCATGTTTGTGAAGACAGGGTTGGAATCCCTCAGGCATTTCCCTTTGGGCAGCCCATAACCTCTCTGAGCCTCAGTTTTCTCATCAACATGCCCAATAACACACAATTCCACAGGACTGTTGTGAGCATTATATGAGCTCACCTTCATACAAACTGTAGCACAGTCCCTCACACATAACAGACACTAGTAAATATGTACTTAGCTTTTTCCACCCCCAAGGTCATTTTTTTAGGTGTGCAAATACATGAAAAGCAGTAAAGGGGTTTTGAACTGTATTCTCAGTCACCTGGAAAGTGAGGAGGTCAATATTGTTTGCATTTTTATTTTCCCTTCCTATCTCCAGTACTTTAAAGTTTCTTTCACATGAAAACTCAATTTATATATTCATTTGACTGTAAGCATTCAATTAACCATTACATGTTCTTTCTTCTGAAGCTCTCTTCACTGCTTAATTCAAGTAACAGGATAAGGAAACTCAGGTAGGAACCAAAAAGGACTGACTTCCCCAAACTTGTTTATCTTTCTGCTTTGTTTCCATTATTTCATTTACCTCCTGACATGTGATTGCTGGACACTTGGAACAAAAGAAAACTTCTCTAAGTAAGGAAACTAAAGGGCAAAAGTTTCCTCCCCTAGGGAAATGACAAGGAAGGGCAAGGGATCAGAAGACAGCACAGCTCTTGTTTACTGCTGCCATTGTCACAGCCTCACCTTCCCCCATAAATCCCTTTTGGAAAACGGAAAAAAGGATTACCTTAATTGGGGCACTTTGATGCTTCTCCTAGCCTCAGCCCACTGATAGACCTGATAAGTAGATCTGTGCCGTGTGTGTGTGAGTCCTTCCCTCACCCCCTCCCTTCCCTCAAATGCCAGAGGCACAATAAGGCTTCCTTCAAGGGTCCCTATTCCTGGCTCCTCTTTGGAAAACACCACCCTCAGCTTAAGACTCTCATGCCCTAAGAGGACCATCCTTACCTTCTTGGCATGTTCCAACCAGAACCTACTTTCCATATTGAGATATACTGGCTTACCAGAGGAAGCCAGTCCAAACCCAGCTTCATGAGTGCTACAATTATTGAGACAAGGAGCAGCACATTCACATGTACCCTCGCCAACCCAATAAGCCAACTTCAGATCTGACATCTGTCCCTAAGTCCCTCCCATCTGGATACCATGTTCTGCCACTTGCCCAGACAAAGAGCCTTAGTCTCCAGCTGGGTTTATGCCCTCCCATCCAGAACCACCTCAATCCAAGAGGCACATCCATTCCAGGTTCTGGTTCCTCCTTGATCTGTCTTGCCTTGATATCATCAGCCCACTCATGCTCTGCCAGAACATGACAACAACAGCTAAGATCACGTCCCTTATTCAACTCAGTCAACAAACTCTTGGGGAGAAAGGAGAGTAGTAAGGGAAAACAATTCTCTCCCAAGACTTGGGGAAGCGGGGTGTCAGGCAATTTTGTTGCATGTCGGTCTAAATTTTATGTGAAGATTTTCAGCCAGTGAGTCCTTGCTGGAGGGACCACCAATTTTCACCAGAGCCCAAACCTACTCTCAGGAAGCCCTGTGTACAGTTACACTGTACATGCACATAATATCCTCCACTCCAGCCCAATGCCAGCCCAACACAGGCAGAGGGGGAACCCAAGCACTTTGACTATGAACCACTGGGAAAGGGCGTAGGAAAGGAGGAAAGGCAGCACTTTTTATCTTTTTCTCCCAGTAGACCCTTCACCACCCTTTTGGACAAGACACGACATTGTGCCATCTATAATAGGAATAAGCTGAGTGATTCTGTTTTGGGGGAATTTTGTAAATTCACAGAGGACAGGAGCCATATTATCTGGAGTTATTTGTAATACCATTACTCCAACATCTTTAGCAGATTTTCATGTGTCCTTAAAGGACTCATTTCCTCTACAATTCTCATGCCTCAGTTTTCTGTGACACAAAATGGGGATAATACTGTAAGCCCCACTCCACGTACAGGCATAGCCTCTCTTTCCCCTAGGGTTGTTGTGAGGATTAAATATTTTAAGATACGCAAATTATCTGGCACAAAAAAGGGTTCCAAAAATTGACAATTCTCTTTCCCCTGCATTTATGTGAGAAATGCAAATTAATTTTAGAGGAACAAAGCAAGTGTTCAGGCTTCTGGGGAGACTTAAGCTCCAGCACTGCCACTTCTTGGTTATTTAATATGGCACAGTTTGGTATTTCACTGTCTTCCACTGCAAAATGGGATAACACCTATTTTGGAGGGAGTTATGCGTTGTAAATGAGATGACACATGACAACAGAGAACATCAGATAGCATATGCTCACTTAGAACTGGGGCCCTTTGTCTTGCACACAGCAGGGTTCCTTTATTTAAATACTGTACCAATAAGACCTGAAAAGCAGCATGCTGCCCAGGATCATGGGGGCATCTGGCCTGGAATCAGCATGAGCAAATTGTCCTTTGTGCTTTGCAAACTATGAAGCCTCTGGTGTCGTGTCCAAAAAAAACACATCAGCTTCACTCAGCAGCAGATTCACTCAATCATCCTTAGGGAGCAGAGACCTAGGGTTTTTTTTCAATGTATTCTTATATTCTTAAAATTTCATAAAAATCACTTCAGGGCAAAAATGCCGATTACCAAGCATTTTAACTGAAATCTATTTTAAAAACTCATAACATTTTTCCAGCAAAAATGAAATAACTACAGCAAATATAAAATGCCCATCTGAAAAGTCCACAAATTTCATATAAACATGGAAAGGAGTTACAAAAGGATAGAGGAGAACACAAATCATCCTTTTCAGTTACTCAAGGACATTTGATTAACTGCGTTTGAAAAGATCAAGAAAGATCAAACTGTTCACTTTTTATAGGTAACACTCAGCATGCTGACCATCCTCTTATCTTCCTCCTCCAGACCATCTCCTTGTCAAGGAAGAAGTAAGATTTAAACCACTTTACAAATGGCAAAGTCCTCCTTTAGGACAGAGGACAAAATGAATTTTCTTCCAAGCTGTGCATAACGTGCGCATTCGGTAAAGTTTTCAAGGCAAAACTCCTAAGGATTTTATGAAACATTTAGGAAGAGACTAACAGTCTTGTCCCACCTTGGTCCAAAAGTTTGACTCTTAGAATCAAAAGAGACATTCACCATCATCTCACTCAGGATGCCTTCACTCCTAATTTCGGATGCAGAAGCCTTCTCCAAAGGAAACCCTCCAGGAGCCCCAACCTGCAAGGAAGCTGTAAGCAGGCTTGTCCAGGAAGAAGTGGGAGCCAGAGCCTGGCTCACTCTACCCTATTCTCCCTGAAGGGACCCCTAAGCTCATCTTTAGAAACTTGGGGTTCACGGGAACACAGTTTGAAAGTGACTGAACAGTCCAGCCCTCGTAGCACAGATGAATGAAGACATTGAGGCCAACAAGGTAACAAGTAGCTCCTGTAATAGTCCACTGAATAAATGAGTGAGGCCTGGTCAAACATTAGAAGGGCTCAAAAAAGCCACTTCTTGGCCTTCTATGCAGGTAAAGTGACGATACGACCCATTTGAGGCCAAGAAGACACCAGAGGAAATCTGCTACAGGTCACTTTTCTCATGAAAGAGACAAAGTGAGAGGAGAGCTCCCTGTGTTTCCCCTTCCTCTTTCTATCTGTTGAGCATGTGAGGGCATGATGCCTGGTGCTACAGCAGCCGTTTTGAGATTATGAAGTGCAAGCAAAAGACAAAAGGTTAACATATTTAGTATGGGCAAGCAGAAGAAGAGAAAAGGGCTTGGGTCCTTGATGACATCCTGGAGCTACTTAATGAAATGAAGTCACTTGTCCTTGACTTCTGGTTCAGTAAACAATAAATGCCCTTATGGGAAAAGACACTGTTGGTTAGGTCTTCTATTACTGTCTCCTACTTGATACAAAACACTTCTCTAAGTATTTCAGAATCAGTGTGCTACACCTTAGGTAGCACCTGCATTTTTCCACAAATTATCTCTGCTCCCAAATGACAGTCATGTGGAAAGTGAAAAACAAGGATGAATGGTATAGCTACCTTGGAGACCATTCAGCAGTTTCTTACAAAGCTAAACATTAAGTCTTACCACACAATGCAGCAATAGTAGCTATCAAGCTATCAAGGCAAGAAATAACATGGATAAGTCTTAAGGGCATATTTCTAAGTGAAAGAATCCAGTCTAAAAAGGCTACAGATGGTTTGATTCCAACTATATGACATTCTGGAAAAGGTAAAACTATAGAAATAGTAAAAGATCAGTGGTTGCCAGGGGTTTGGAGGCTGAGGGTAGAGAGGAGGAATGAATAGACAGAGCACAGAGGATCTTTACCTCAGTGAAACTATTTTGTATGATTATAATGGTGGATACACAACATTACCCACTTGTGAAAACACACGGAACTGTACAACAGAGAGTGAACTCTAATGTAAACTATGATGTTAATCAATAATAATGTATCAATATTGGTTCATTAATTTAAAAAAATGTACCACACTAATGTGGGATGTTGAAAATAGAGAAAACTTTGTGCAGAAAAGGGGATGTATATTGGAATTCTCTGAAATATCTGCTCAATGTTTCTGTAAATCTAAACTCGTTCTAAAAAAGTTTTTATTATTAGAAAAAAAGAAAAAAGGGGGTGGAGGGAAATTCCTAAAATTATAATAGTTTTCTTCTCAAATCAGTCCAGAAACTCACCCAATTTAAGGAGTGCATGGAAAGGTCTGAACCAGCACTTTCCATCCTCACCTTTCCACAAACCCTCTCTCCCCTCTCCCACCAGGACTTATCTCTGAACTTCACCCTTGGCCGCTCCTCCCCTTCACCTTTCCTCCATTCCGTGTGTTGCAGGACTCTGCTATGCATGCCAGGCACTCTCCAACATGGTGCACCATTATTTCCACTGGTGCTCCATGTTCTTTGCTCATCCTTGCCCTCTCACTGCCACTCTCAGCCACTCCCTCAACTTTCTAGAGCATCCCTAGGGCACTCATGTTATTTTTAGCTCCGATAACGACATCTCTGGAAAAGAAAGTATCCTTCAGACCCTTCTTTATATGAATGGAAGTAACAATCCAGTAAATAATAAATTCCCCAGGCCCTTTAGGTCATTTCCACACGGTTTCTCTTATATCCAAGACATTGTTCAACTACTCCCCATCTGCAGGGCCCAGAAGGCAAACCAAGGCTGAGATTTAGCTTCTCTGTGAAAATGTAGCAAAGTTTCTGAATTCAGTATGAAAAGGAGGTAAAAGTTTCCAGTCCCAAAAGTTCCCTGAATCTTTTTTCCATAGTTTCCTTTGGGGTTTGGAAGGCTGATTTAAAAATTTTATTTAAGTAGACTGAGAAGGTAGCTGGATAATTGATACTTGATGAGAAAACAAATATCTAGAAAAAAATCAGCTATTGCTTGGCTCAAATGTCTTCTCCTCTTTTTTTTTCCTTTTTTATCTTTTCTGAATAAAATGAAAATGGACACATGATCAGGAGTCCTCACTAAAAGTGTAGACTATATGAAATTGGCCAGAAGAAAGCATTTGCTGAGCAAACATTCCCTGGAGAGAAGTCACTTCGGCCAGATCAATGAAGCATTGGTAATGGGGGCCACCAGCTGGGGGACTGAAATGCTTGTCTTAGACAGCATAATTTGGGAGATAATGGGATTTTATCTGAATGAATCATTCCCATGAGTGTTTTTAATACATCCAGACCAAACAACAACAAGAATGAGTAATAACTAACAATTCCTTCAAAAAGGTCAGGCTTTCTCACAACTCACAGCCTTTGCACATACCATTCCCTCTGCCTGGAATGCCCTCACCTCCCGGCCTACCCCGGGCATCAGCTCCATCTCCCCGCCTCACTCTCTCATGCATTATTCAGGATACAGTGGGAATGTTCCTCCTTTGGAGAAATGCAAATTCCCCAAAGTGGTTATTCAGTCCTTCCTCTCTGCCCCATATCGCCTGGTACCTATCTGATTTCATTGTGACTATCTGCATGTTTTTGTCACCACTTGACAGCTCCAAAAACAGGGGCTTCCTCTTATTCATCTTTCCAGCTCCAGCAACTGCAACAATATGCTGCCCATAGTAGGTCATCAACAGATGCCTACTCAGAACACGAATCACGGAAGAAATGAAAATGCAAATGGACTTTATAGCATCCTGCATGTGGTAGTTTTAGAAAGCCTATAAACAGAGTCTCTTTCAGTAAGAAACACTTTTCAGCATGACAAAATATTAACAGGCATTATGTGCATCATTTAGCATAAAAATAAGCGCCCAAGTTTAACTCTGGAGAAAGCTTGCCTATCTGCAGTTATTCTTCCAAATCATAAAGTAAAACAAATATATTTCCATGTTGCTTTGACTGACACAAATATCTGTGATGAAATGAAATGCACAGAATCACAAATTCTATCCTCGTAAGCAATACGTTCCTTCATTTCACATTTTGGGCAACCACATGGCAATTAAACTTGCATATGCGTAGGGCACGGAAATCATATTTTGCATGCTAACTGGGACTTAGGGTGCTGAGCTCGTTAATGGGAACGAGGCTGTCGGGAAGATAGGCTTATTAGTGTCATGGCAGTTACAATGCAGACTGGTTGGACCTCTTGCAGTCTCCAGAGGCCACACAGGGGAAACTGCATGTCCCTCAGGCCAAGGTGCACAGGCCAATCTGCCCCAGAGGGTCAACTCTGTTGGTCCAACAACTGGCCTCTGGGAGGCTGGCCTCAAGAGGACCAATCTCAGGAGCATGAGTCAAAATTCACTGGGGAACTCATCCTAACAAGGAAAATGTTGATACTTCCTTCCCTTATCAGGAATGCCCAGATCAACTACAGCTACAGGCCGAATCAGGAAATCAAGTGTAAGCTGCAGAGATGAGAAAAAAACTGGCTGTAAGGTTTTCTTTTTTGGTGAGAGGTGTAGAAGATAACAGAAGAGTGGTAGTTGTACACCCATGTTCACTGCACCATTACTCACAATAACCAAGAGGGTGAAGCAACCTAAATGTCCTAAATGTCCACTAACAGATGAAGAGATAAACCAAATGTGGTATATATATATATGGTTTCATTGGTTTGGATCCTGGGTGTGAACCTAGCACTGCTCATCAAGCCATGCTGAGGCGGCGTCCCACATAGCAGAGCCAGAAGGACCTACAACTACAATATATAACTAGAATACACAACTAGAATATACAACTATGTTCTGGGGGGCTTTGGGGAGAAGAAGAAACAAACAAAAGAAAGAAGATTGGCAACAGATGTTAGTTCAGGTGCCAATCTTAAAAAGAAAAAAAGAAAAAAATCCTGTCACATGTTATAACATGGATGAATCTTGAGGACATTATGCTAAGTGAAATACGCCAGTCACAAAAGGAGAAATACTGCACAATTCCACTTACACAAGGTAGTCAAACTCTTAGAAACAAACAGTAGAATGGTGGTTGCCAGAGGCTTGGGGAATGGAGAAGGGGGAATGGGGAGTTGTTGTTTAATAGGTATAAAATTTCAGTTTTACAAGATGAAAATTTCTAGAGATCAGTTGTACAACAATGTTCATATGCTGATCACTATTGAACTTTACACTTAAAAAATGGTTAAGATGATAAAATTTATATTTACTTTTCTTTTGGTGAGGAAGCTCAGCCTGATCTAACATCTATTGCCAATCTTCCTCTTTTTGCTTGAGGAAGATTGTCACTGAGCTAACATCTGTGCTGATCTTCCTCTATCTTGTATGTGGGACGTCACCACAGTGTGGCTTGACGAGCAGTGCATAGGTCCACAACTGGGATCCAAACCTGCAAACTGCAGGCTGCTGAAGCAGAGTGTGCAAACTTAACTGCTACATCACGGAGCAGGCCCCATGAGATGATAAATTTTATGTTATGTTTTTTACCACAATAAAAAAAAAAAAATTTTAAATAATAGAAAGAACATCACTTTCACAGAATATTCTGGAAGTTTTAACATTGACTACAAGTCTGGTTATGACACTGAAAGCCTGATTGAAACTCTGACACAACAGATGACAAGGGTCTAGCACAGAGTCAGCATCATAAACCCAGAGAAAAGGATTCTAGGAAGCTGACACACAACAGAGTTTTTACAAATGACAAAAAAGTGAACAAAATAAGTTAACTGAAACTTATTGGATAATAGAAGTTCACAAGTGGCAACAAGTTCACAGCTTTTGGTTGTGACCTCCCTGTGAACTAATGCTGGTTTCCATTAAGTATCTGCTCAACTAGTAACAATAATGAAAAGAGCCATCATTAGTAAAGCATTAGGTTAGTGCTGGTTTCCATCATTTCATTGAATCCTCTTAGCAACTTTATATGGCAAATGTCTTGGTTATTTATTGCTGGGTAACAAACCATCCCAAAACTTAGTAGTTTCAAACAACAACAATCATTTATTTTGCTCATGAAACTACAATTTGGCAGGGTTGAGCAGGCATGGCTGGTCTACGTTCCACGTGCAGTCAGCCAGGGCAACTCACCTGGGGCTTGCTTCAGGATCCACTTTCAAGATGGCTCACTCATATGGTTGGCAAGTTGTCCTAGCTGTCAGCTGGGAGCTCAGCCAGGCCTGTGGGGTAGGGGCCTCAATTTCTCCCACTCAGGCCTCTCCATGGGCAGCTTGGGCTTCCTCACAGAATGGTGGCTGGCTTCCAACAATGAACACCACAGAGCAAGATGGAGGTGCACAGCATTTTTATGATCAAGCCTGGAAAGTCATATAGCACCACCTCTGTTGGTCAAGCTAGTCACAACAGTCCACTCAAGATCAAAGACATAAACCCCATCACTAGATGAGAGGACTGTCAAAGTGACATTGTAAGAAGAACATGTGAGATGAGAGATTGGTTTGGCCATCTTGGGAAAACACAATCTGCCACAGTATTATCAACATCATCCCCATTTTGTAGATAGGGAAACCGAATCTTGGAGAGGTAGTTAACTTCCCATCCCCCCAAAGTCACACAGCTAGTAAGTAATGGAGCCAACATCCGCACCCAGATATATCTGACACTCAGAGTCACAGCCCTTAACTCCTCTTGACTATTCTCTTTCCGGCTTCCTCTACAATTCCCACTCTAACTACTCCAGCTCCAAAAGTCTCTACTTTCTTTGCATACGAAGGGCTTATTTCATGCAATTAACATGAAAGTAAGCTTGAACTTCCCAACTACGGCAGTTTAGTGACTGACACATAGAAAGTTCTCTAAATTTTTTCTAAATTAGGTATGTGTCTTCTCTCCCATACCAAACTATGAACACCCTGAAAGAAAGGATCAAGTTTAGTAAAACCTAGTATCTACATGAAATTTGATTCAGTTCCTGGTACCCAGCAGGAGTTTGATAACTGCTTATTTAAAATGTACCTGCTTGTTTACATATCTCTCTCTCCAACCTCCACCAGGGTGTAAGCTACTAAAAGGCAGGGCCAGAGGGTTGGACGCCAAGGTCACAATAACCTCCATGCCCCATGCCCACCCCAACACACACACAGCCCTACACAGTGAGCCCTCAATAAATGTTACACTGAACAAATGAACGAATAAATGAATGGCATATGGGGATGAAACAGAATTAATTACTCTCTTCACTCAAATAAGAGAAAATTAATACAATTAGAAAAATGAGATCTCATCATTGGGCCCGCTGTCCCAGCCTTAAACAAAGGCAACTTGGCTTATATTTTGGTGGAGAAATAAAAAACAATGGGTTGCATGTTAGGAACGAAACAGATAAAGTTGCAAAGGAAAGAAAACGTAAGTCAAAAGATTTTTAGCTGAGTGAAGAAAAGATGCTATTTATAAGCCACCTACTCTGACACTTTCTGACAGCCTCCCTACTTGGATGCTGGGGTCAGTACAGAATGCATGAGGATAAGAGGGGGAGGAAGGGAATTAATGTTTACTGATGCTACTCCAGGCCAGGCACTCTGCTAAGTAAGACCTGGGGCTTTTACTCCCACGTATACATTTTCATAATAAAACCTGGAACAGCTGGAACAGGAAGCAGGAACAAGAAGTAGCAGGGCATTTCACTGGCTCATAGAAAACCATTTTAAGAAATAATTATGAAGATATAGCAATTAATTCTATGTTACCAATATTTTATAATGGGAAATCCCACAGGTATGAGATGAATTCAAAGAACAATAATCTCCTT
Organism: Equus quagga; assembly: GCF_021613505.1. Classification (NCBI taxonomy): domain Eukaryota; kingdom Metazoa; phylum Chordata; class Mammalia; order Perissodactyla; family Equidae; genus Equus; species Equus quagga. The sequence goes on from NC_060274.1 coordinate 91,566,189, forward strand.
CCATACACACATCTTTGTAAGAAAATAATTAAAGTCTCCTTTCTTTCACTCACCAACCAGCCCCTGCTTTCTTCTAGGCTTTACACATCCACTGTAACCCTTCTTTATTTTAAAAAGAAATCTCTGCAGCAAGCTAGATGCTCTTCCTTTTCCAGGGAAAAGTTGGTAGAGTGGATTGCAGCCTCGATGAAAATGGAAAGTGATAGTGGAGAAAAATTAATATCTTCATGCTTTTCATCCTCAAAATTCTTTAAATAAAATTTAATTTTGCTGGCTATTGCCTTTTAATTATGTTAAATTAGAAAGAGGTAATGTACTCTGCGTTTTGAATTTCTCTAGTGTATTAAAGGTCTCTTTTCATGCGTATGGTCTACAGATATGGCTTTTTTCGGGGGGAAGGAGGAACCTTAGCAGTATATTGTTATATTGAAAGAACTAATATTCATATGACTAATGAGTATATTTTTCCTTATCTGATTCATAAAAATTTCCCCTCTTACTTCTGGTAATTATCAAAAATACTTAAACAAAAGCACGTATATTCTCCATTTCTCAGAACTTTGCCTCCCACTCCAGCAGTAATATTGTGACAGTTTGAGGTTACATGATCATGGATGGGTTTAGTTTTGATATCACAGAGATGGCGGCTCATGTCTCTCATTGCTATAACCACCACTTTATGATTCAGTCCCAAGTATGTATTTAACTGTTATGTGCTCCATAAAGGGGAAAATTCTGTTCAAATTAAAGTCTTCTTCCTCACTCTCAACCACCTCCCACATCCACCTACAAAGCAAACATTTTGAATGAAACAATACCAACCATCATTCGGTGCCATGGCTCAACGGCATACGAGGAATACAGAAAATAATTCTTATGATTAGAATACATTTTATAAAGCCATTCCCAATCTTTGAATAGGGAAGAGTTCTTCAAAAGAACAAACTGAATTCTTAATGAAAATCAGAAAGGACTTGGATGGATCTACAGCATGGCTTTCACACAGCTCTATTCTCAGGGTCCAATGTTTGTGGGGCCGTCCTGGGTGCTGGGGGGAGGCTGCGGCCCTCCACCTCCACCTTAGCCTGAGCCCCTTCTGCTTTAGCCATCTTATGTACTAAGTTTCTGCTAAAAGACACTTTTTGAATAAATTACCAATTTTTATTTTAAATAATTAGTTTAGTAGACGGAAATACACTTACGACACTATTTATACCATAGTTCACCCATCAAAATAGTCTAGTATGCCAACTAATGCGAGTAAACACTCCATAGAAACAAGTAAAGAAAAACCACTGCAATGCAACTATTGTTTTTGCTCCTGTCATTTTTTTTTCAAGAATAGTATTGGTTTTAAAATGTGTGCACTTCTTTGACACTTCTCCCTTTAAAAGTGACTCCTAGTGCCCCCTCCCCTTAGACTGGCCGTTCTGAACACATAAAATGTTTAGGAAATGAGGCTGTGTGATTTCCACAGCGAGATCATAAAAAGGATACAGCTGCCACACTGCCACTTGTGTCTATCTCAAACTTCAGCTCTGGGGGAGGCCAGCCATCATGTCAGGAGGACAAGCACCAACTTACCAGCCATGTGCCTGAGCCACCTTAGAGCAAATCTCACAGCCCTAGTCAGGCTTTCAGATGACTGAAGCCCCAGCTGACATCTAACTACAACTCAGGAGCCAAAACCACCCAGCCAAGCTGCTCCTGGCTTCCTGACCCATGGAAACTATGAAAGATAAGAAAGACTTACTGTCAGTTTAGCCACTACGTTTTGGGGTAATTTGTTATACAACAATAAATCACTAGTACGAGGAGTAACTAGACTAACTTTTTTTCTTTTTAAACTGCTTCACGACATTTAAGCTCTAGCCAAACTAAATTGTTTATCCTTTTCCTAACACTTCCTCTATCTGAAGTCCACATTCTTCTCCCTTCCCCCACCAACACGACTCCTCATCTTACCAGGAATCTTCCCTCCTCCCAGCCCCTCAGACTATTTTCTGAGCCTCCCTTTGCACTTGATCTGATCCTGCACTTGATCTGATCCTTTGTATTAGTTATCCGTATGCCAGTCTCATTTCCCTGACCAGAAAGGAAGATCAGAAAGGCTGCGTTTCTAAAGAAATTCTCCATCAACGTAGAATCCGCACAAAATATCTTGCACATAGGGGGCATTCGGTCAACTTACTGAATAAAGAAGGAAATACCAGTCGGTGTAACACAGCATATGGGGCAACCTCCAAACAAACCAAGTTGTTTGAAGGCATTTCTTAGTTCTCAGAAGAAATCTGCATGGCCAAAAATGAGCGTCCCTGTGACACGCAAACTTAGAGTCCTTAGTTCTCTTTTTCCTGGGTTTCTCTTTTATCTAAAGCCCCAGCCTGTCCTTCAGTAAACCACCCTCCAGCACTTGTCTGAGAACTGAGGGGAAAACCTGCAAGTAGTAATGTGAAAAGGTAAATTGAGAGAAGTCAATTTATATCCACTGGGATAGTTTCATATCAAAATGACATTAAGTGTAAATATGAACCATAGAGTAATGAATGGATAGAATGTCACTATGGCATCCATTTCGCTAAAAAAATTTTTTGGATGTTAGCAGCCAATACTAATAGCTTATCAGGTCTGTGGGGTTGCTATACGGGAAACTGAAATATGAAGAATGGGACCTCTAAGTAGCCTGAGGGGAATTGTTCTGTGTTTAAAGTAACATAGAAATATTCACCAAAAATATCCATTTACTACACATAGAATATCAACACATAAAGGCAGAGAAGAGAGGGGAAAACATCTTCATTGATCTAAGTTAGGCACATCTGGGTCACTGGCCATGGTAGATGGCTGCTGGCTCCCTTTCAAGCATCCACGCTCCCATTCCCTCTTCCTAAAAGTTATCAGGTTTTTTTTCTGGCATTCTTGGGTAGTCACCTTGTTAATTTGCTGGGGAATGTGCCCCATGCCCAGTTCCAAAGTTCAATTCCAGCAGAGAGAAAAATCAAAAGAAACCAAACCCTAAATAACCCATGATGGCTGAATCAAACTAATTAATTCTATAGCTCACTATACTTCCAACTTTTTCACTTGTATAAGCTTTTATTGTTTAAGCCACTCAACACTGGGTCTTCTGTTACTTACAATCAATATGATCCTAATTGTTAACACTGGAAAAATCTAAAACAACACATCCTGGGTACATTACAACAAACCTTTCCTGCCAGAACAAAATAAGAATAAACAAGCAAACAATTGTCAGGTACATTCCAAAAACACTTAATATTCCTTTTGTTTGTTTATTTTCTCTTGAAAATTGCAATGCCCATACCGTATATTGAAGACTTCAGAAATTTCTGAAATTAAAAAAAAACCTATTTAACTTTTTAAACCAGTTACCTGAGTTGATTTGACCTAGGTATTATTTATTACACAAAACTAAGTGACAGCCTATGTTCTGAAACACATACTTTAGACCATAGTTTTCATCTTGATAACAACTGAGTCAGTTCTCAAGGTTATCTATGTATGAAGCCTGTGAATTCAATTCCACGCTAATTTCTCTTGCAACCCCGAGCCCTATTGGGATATCTCTCACTCCTTTCAGCTACTGCCTGTGCAAATTAGCAGGATACCAACCTGAACAAAACAGATTAAGCAAAGTGAATCAATCCACTGGCCCAAAATTCACATTACAGGAAAATGCAGAGGGCTTTCGAATCACAGTTCTCTCCTCAAATGCAAAGATTTGCCTGTATTTGCAGTATCAAGAGTGTAGAGTTGAGGAGCTTGGGATCCTGAGTCAGAATATCTGGGTTCAAACCGTGGTTCCACCACTTACAAACCTGCACTCCTGGCAAATTTGTTTCCTCAGTCCTGAGATCCTCGTTATAAACTAACGGGCACTACTTAGAAGTCTAGTATTGATATAAAAATTAAATAATAATAATAATAATCTATCTAAAGAAGTTAGCACGATGCCTGGCACATAATAAGTATGCACTAATGTTCATTGCTGTGGTTGTAATAATTACCACTGAAAAGGAAAATAATTAACATACAAAAAGATACACAAAAAGGTTTATCTTTCTAAAGATACATTAGAGCTTAAAGGGAAAAGAAACGTGAATTAAAGTAATAACTTTCAATATAAACTAAATGGATCACACTTAAAGTTAAACATTAATTCTCAACTACTTGCTTTGGGAGGAAGAAAAAGCGGAGTATATTAAAAATAAATAGCACCTCAACAACTCATAAACCAAAAAGCTAGAGCACCTCTTCAACACGTCTTAGAACAGAATCCCCAGAACATCAATAGACCACATACAAACTAAGTTCAAAATATATTCCATAATAAAATCTACAATCTCTTTAATAACCAGCATTTCAGAGGATCAGCAACACTAAATGAGCACTCAAATTCAAGCCTGTATTTTCAGATTTGCCACTGACTTGTAACAGAAATAAATGACCTAACTATAGACTATTCCTTTATTGGACTTCAATCTAAAGCTAAGCTTTATTTAGGCCTTCGAATTGCAGCACTCATGTCCTAAGTCAGATGTGCTGCCCACTGTAAAACTGATGACACAAAAGTCAGAAAGATGAAGCAGGCAGGAAAAGAGCAGTTGAAGTGGAGTCGACTCTTAGGTTTTACCTTGATAGTGATACAGTTACACTTATATTCTCCAAAGCTATTGACTGTGGTTTACAATCTTGGGAATCCCATTTCCACTGAATAATTAAGCCAGTAGAATATGGTTCAAGTTTCACACCGTGACTTTGCTACTCCTCAGCCTCACGTAACCCCGGAAAGGACCTGCGGCCACCGCACACAGTGGCCCCGGCCGCGCCCCCTGGAATCCTGGCAGCAGCATCATTCACACAGACCACGATGTGAACTGCGCCGTGGCGTGGAGAGATGCACAAGCCACAGGTCTCACAGGACGACCCTGAAAGGACAGACACATTCAGGTAGAGGCCCAGATTCTCTAGAACTTGACCAAAGGAATTGCTTTGGATTCACTTTAAAGAGCAGCACAGAAGATTTCAATCCAAGCAAATACTTGAGCAAAATTAGTGCTGACAACAACCTGGGAAGCTAAATTTGTGAGCAGATGAGTCCCATGCATCACAGCATGGAAAGAGATAACCTCTTCGCCTTAATGTTGCCTTGCCTGTGGCTCATTCACTTCCACAGCTTCTCCATGAACTAGCTTGTGAAATCAAAGGACTGGAAGTGCCTGACCATAAAAGCTAACCCAACCCCTGCTAAGCACTTTCTAGAAGCCAGATATTATTCCAAGCATTATCTCATTTAATTCTCACCACAATCCTATAGATGGCACTATTATTATCTCTACTTTACAGCCAAGGAAACTAAGGCAAAGCAGTCTTGCTGGTGGCCACACCACAGAAGTGGGGCCAGCAGGATTGGATCATAGGCAGCTGTTACGGGTTGAATTGTGTCTCCCAAAAAGTTATATCGAAGTCCTAACCCCCAGTATCCATGAATGTGACCTGACTTGGAAATAGGGTCTTTGCAGATGTAATCGGGTTAAGATGAGGTCCTTAGGGTGAGCTCTAATCCACTATGACTGGTATCCTTAAAAGAGGAAAATGCCACACAAAGACAGAGACACACAAGGAAAAGACAGCCATGTGCAGATGGAGGTAGAGACAGCAGTTATGATGCACAAGCCAAGGAATGCCTGGAGCTACCAGAAGCTGGGAGAGCCAAGGAAGGATTCTCTCCTAGAGACTTCCAGGGGAACAAGGCCCAGCCAACACTTTGATTTTTCACACCTAGCATCCAGAATTGTGAGAGAACAAGTTTCTGTCATTTTAAGCCACCCAGTTGGTTGTGATTTGTTATGGCAGCCCCAGGAATGTAACACAGCAGTTCAGGTTGTGGTCAAGCACCTTTTTCCTAACCACACTTGCCACTTAACTTGAACTGTCTTTTAAAGGGGAGAAACTAAAACTTCCATTCCATATTATTTTATGGACTTGACACTGTTACAGGTAAAAAGTGCAAAATATTTTGAACTGTCTTAAATTGCACTTTTTATCAAAGTTGAAAGAAGAGTATTCTACCCCTAAGAATTTTCTAGGCCAGCACAAGTCATCCCTCCCGCAGCTTCCAGCCCCTACAGCAGCCTGTAACACCACTGTCCTCCAAGCAGTTAGCAACTCAAAAGCAGATTGTCTTTTCAAAGCACAGTATCTGGTGACCTGGCCCAGTTAACTGCGATGAGGTAAGGCCCATGGGAGATTCCAGAACCTGGAACTGGATCTGCCCGGGCCTCAGGGGTGAGGAAGGCTTCAAGCAAGGAAAGAGGCCACTTTGGTAGCTGGAAAGGAGCGCGCTGCAGCAGCAGACCTCTGTCCCTGCTGAATATCAATGCCAAGGATGGGTTAGAGTCAGCTCCAGTGATAGAGTCAGCATCTGCAGGTCAGACTTGGAAGAAGAAGAATCAGGCAGGGCCAAGTGTGGAGAGGGCGAACCTAGGAACACACAGTTTTCCTAGGTACAGGCAGGCAGTCACAATCAGGGAAGTCTTCACGCAGGTCTTATAAGGACGTGTCAGTCACCAGGCGTGGGGTGGGAGGCAAACTTCAGCTTCTTCATAGAAAGCCAGTAAGGCAGGAAGGAGGGACTGGTATGAGCCGGAAGCCAAGCTCTCAGTGGGTTACTCTGGCAAGGATTCTGGCACTTGGAACAAGACAGAAGATAGGTAGAGAACACCAGTCAGCCAGGACAGAAGAGCATCGACGGTGATCTGATTGATTAGAAGGTGTTAGTCCCCATGGTCCTACAGACTCCTCCAGCACCCCACCCCTCAGCCCCGAGGGCTAAAAGACCTGCAGGGGAAGGCGGGATGGGGAGCACAGAGACGATGGGATGGGGAGCACAGAGACGGCTGTTCAGGAAGCAAGCAGGTTCCGACCCAAAGTGGATTTCTCAACTCCTTGGCCGAAATGCAGGAAGCATTTTCTGGTAAAACAAGACTAGGGTTCCAAGCTCTATTCTAGAACTTCTACGAAAAAATAATCCAAACCAATACTGTTAAAATACTTGTAATTAAAAATCTAAAATACTTGTAATTAGAAAATCATATTAATTGAGAAGAGAGTAGTATTTTTACCTTTGTTACAGTGCTTGGTGAAGAGCAGAATTAATTAGGGGAACATGAGGCAGGCGAGGGAGGTTTCTGGGACTGCGCTATTTGGAAATTTCAATAAATTCAAAGTCTTTAGTGATTGGGTGGGTTTGTTTTAGTTGTTTTCCATTAAAGATGTAAGTTTTTTTCTTTGTTCTCAGATTTGTTGTGAAGATTATATGTAATGTGATAGGACTTTGGTGGAAAGAGTAAAATATTAGGCAAATTTAAGGCTGCTATACTGCGATTAATAAGGGAGGGTTAGTAATATCATTACCTAAATAGTTATATACAATTTGCAAGATGCAGAAAACTATAAAGAGAATAAAGTTTGGTCATGTGTCTATCATTCAGAGATGACCAACGCTAACGTTTTCATAATTTCAGTGTTTTTTAACTTACTCATTATTTTCATAATTTGGGTTATACTGTTTCATATCATCCTGTTTTCACTTATTATGTTATATGCATTTTCTCTTGCATAAAATACTTTATCATCATTTGTAATTACTGTAATAGTGCATTGTACGGAGACGTAATTCAACCATTTGCCTGTCATGGGCAATTAGAATGTTTTCATTTTTTTACATACAACTAATGCAAATTGAACATCTTCAAATATAAATCTTGCCTAATATGAATGATAATAAAAAATAGACAACATGTATTAAGCTCTTACTCAGTTCCAGGCACAATCCTAAGCACTTTTAATGCATTATCCCAACTAACCTTGACACCAACACTGAGTTATATGCTGTGTTTCTGCCGATTTTATAAATGGGGGCAGTTTTCAGTTTGGAAAAGTTAAGGAACGAGGAGTAAATAGTGGCTGGGTTCCAGTCACCCGGGATCTGCCTCCATCCCCAGGCCCTCAGCCTCTCTCTGACTCACAGAAGCCGAGAGGTAAGACCAGTGAGTCAAAGCTCATGACAGGCTCTCAGCACGGAGAGCCAAATGGCTCCACAGAAAGGCTGGAGCAATTTCCACTCTGCAGGGCAGTATGAGGGAGCTGACCTGGCATATCCTTGCCAGCACTAAGCGCTCCACAGGGACACAGAGCAAGGACAGTTTGATTAGGTTGCAAGTAAGGGAAAAACACATTTTATATTTGAACATTCAGGAACAGAGATACATTTACTATGACACTATGGAAACTTAATCTGTAGAGCCTCTCACTTGATTGAGCCCTTCCCAATCTCATTCTAAATAAATATTCACTTTTGCACCAAATTTTGTCTTATTTTCTATAGCAAGCCCCAAACTTGCCTAAGGCCTCACAAAACCAGGATGTATAACTGTTAAGGAAGAAAATTTAGGGCTGTGGCAGAGATGATGCTCTATGTTCAATGAACCAATTGCATTTTCCACAAGCACACCATTGAACTACATTTCCCAGTCTCCTTTGCACTTGGCCTCACCTATGACTGAGTTCTTGCTAAAGGAAGACAGGTTGAAGATGGGTAATGTGCTGGCTAGATGTTGACACCCAGTGCCACCCCACTGAACAGCACTGGACTTCGAAGTGATCAAAAATTATACTCTTATTGTGTTGTCACTGATATTTTGGGGTCATAATATCAGCATTTAGCATTAACTAAGGTGACTAAAGCAAAAGCTTCTTCAAAGAATTTGCCACACCTCTTGATGGCTCTCCTTGCATGCCTGTGTCACAATTACCTTGCTAACTTGGTGTTTTTCATTCTTATTTCCAACCCAGCAAGCAAAGCTGATTTGCCCCAAGTATGCACACTTGTATCTGACAGCCTTAGATTTCATTGCTGGAAAATCGCTTCTGCTATGTGGTATGCAAAAGAAAAGCCCAGAGCCAAAAGCCACGTCTTCCTTTTAAAAGTACACTCTGAGCCATAGAGGCTTAACTCCTTAATGAGGAGACAGAGTGAGTGGCAGCTACACAGTTCCCACCAAACACTTTAGAATCCTGAGTATTCTGCAGAGGAGCACAGATGTTCATATCCCTGACAACAGCCAGAAGCTTCTTGCCAACACATCAGCCCATTTCAAGAGAAAAACAGACACAAATACCAAATATAAGCCAAGTTCTCTCTCAAGTAGCTTTTTTCCCCCTATTTCCTTATTTAAGCCAACTCAACTCTTTCTACCTTGCCCACCACATATTTTCTGATCTCCTAGTGCACACACAATTATCAGCCAAGAGCGCTCAAGATTGCTTGCACCCTTCAGAAACTTCCTCTGCTCTATATCCAGCAAACTCCTCAAGCATCTTATCAAAATATCACAGTTCATTTGGATCACAATGGTCTCCTCCCAGATGCCATAAATCTTTCCCAGTGAGGAGAGTCCTCCAGATTTCAAAGCTGAGCAAGCTCAAGGCTGGACATTCTCTAATATAATCACATCTTCTAAACTCCAGACTGTTCTGAAACTATCATCTCAATTCAACCCTGGCTTCTTCGCAGTTGAATATGCAGCAAACAGATGAAGCTGCAATAGGAAAGTATGGAAAATTAAAGGCTTTTTCAAAACTTGGAGTTGCAATAGGTCCTTCTGAACGCTCTTCCAACAGGCAGGGATGGAGGAGCCATGCCTCATAACTAGTAGCAGGACAGGGCTGGCCAGGGGGTTAATTAATCACGTTCATTGGCCAACACTGGCCCCTGTGCTTGGAGTTTACAAATGTGCTGGGATATAATGCCAAGGAGCTGCAGCCAAAAGTGATGGGCAGTGATGTATTTGACCTGAGGGAAACCAGAGAGCCAACTTATGCTCCCAAAATGCAGACAGGAGGTGCCTCCATGACCATACAAATGATGACCTTTGAAGAATGCAGTTCCCAATGCAATGGCATTGTACAACTGGTATGTGTGGCCTAGTCTGACTAGTTAGCTCTAATGGTTAGAAAATCAGGCTAATAAGATTAAAGACGATCCCAGCATGAGAAAATTAGCTTTGCTCCATTTCAACACAACACACTCAACCTTATCCCAATTTGAAACAATTTCACAAAGCAAGCAAACAATCTTTATTGATTACCAGTTACATAACTACCATCCAGAGAGAGAAATTCAATGAGGAAATGAGTTTGCATTATTTATCAGTCCTTTCCAGTCCTGAAAGTATCTTATGTCTGTGAATTTAGACAAAGAATTTACATCTTTCTGGCCAAGATGTTGGATGCAACTGGCCTAATTCATCAGATTGTTTTCTCCAAAAAAATCTGTGCTTCCTTTTGGTCTAAGGGACCCGGTTCAAGTCTCAACACATCAACAGCATTAACAGAGAAGCCCATGTGGTCTTCCTGTCTTTTTTAGAGGATTCAGCTTTTGGCAGGAATACATAACACTTTTAGGGAATTTTGTTTAGTCATGAGGCATTTGGCTTTCATGATTTTAAATGTTTTGGTGGATTTTAAAATGCTTCAACAGGTGTACAATAGACATATGAAGCAAGGAACACTCGCCTTCCTATTTAAGAAAAGGGTTTTAGAATGAGTTATCTGAGTGTAAAACCTCCAAAACATGTTCTAGTAATGATGCACTCTAAGACTTCTTCAGAAATAAAAACAACCCAGACATACATGATGCCATACTAAATCAAGTTACACGGTCTGAAAGCATCCCCAGAGGGCTTTTGGGAGCTCTGCTCCAGGTGTAGTGGGTGCCATTTAGATCCTTTTCTGTTTATAGTTCATAACAAAAGCTACCATTTATTGAGCACTTCCCATGTGCCAGGCCTGCTGAGCAATACATAGCATCCTCTAGAGGTCTATATTATTACAGACGAGGAAACTGAGATTCAAAAACACCACATAACTTGCTTAAATTCTCGTATCTACTAAATGGAGAAGGTGGGATTCAGGCCTGGCTCTTTCAGGCTCCAGCTATCATGCTCTTTGCCCCATAACAATGTCTTCCACATGACAGTTTATCTCCTAAAAATATGGAAAGGAAAAGAGTCCATCACTTCTCTTCAATAACATACGTCATTAGGGGCTGGCCTGGTGGTGTGGTCATTAAGTTTGCATGCTCTACTTCAGCAGCCCGGGGTTCACAGGTTTGGATCCCAGGTGCAGACCTACACACTGCTCATCAAGCCATGCTGTGGCAGCATCCCACATACAAAATAGAGGAAGATTGGCATGGATGTTAGCTCAGGGACAATCTTCCTCAGGCAAAAAGAGGAAGATTGCCAACAGATGTTAGCTCAAGGTCAATCTTCTTCACCAAAAAATATTTTTTAAATAAAAAATTATAATAATAACATATGTCATTATTTCACCACTCTTTGTAGTCAGATATTCCTCTTGTGGCCTACAGTAAACTCCTACAGATATGATTACGCCTATGTCTCTTAACCTCTAAAAGCTCTGCTTTCACTTCTGAGGCTAAATAAAACTAGCAGCTTTTCATTTTATTTTATTTTATTTCTCAAACATCTATCCTTATTCCTAACCTTTCTATATAAGTATTTCTTTGCTTCTTTGTCTGATTTTTTTGTGATCCATAAAGTCACATAGACCTAAATAAACAATTCCTTCTCGGGGAAATACTCTCTTGAAGAAAATGTGATTTCCATGAAAAACTTAGAAATGAATTTGAGAGATGACATCAGATTCATTTCCCTTTCTCTTCTCTTAAATTATAAGTACCCTCTACTAGAGAGGCTGCATTTCTAATCACTAAAATACTCCCTCTGAAATTGAGGACATCTCTCTGCTAAACCAAACGATCTGCTTGAGATGGAGTGTTGGGTGAGTGCTTTCTGAGAGCTATGCTGGGTGGCAACCCGTGGACCTCACGGGTGAGGGATCCTCAGAGGCAAAAGAATGTAGAGCAAGGTCCAGCGTGACATTTCCCCTTTCTCAGGACAACAAAGCACATGGTAAAGAGCCATGAGCATGCCAGGGTCAGATTGTCATTTCCTCCACAGCAGAATGGTCTTCCTCAGTCACGAATTCCTTAGAGAAGGAGATATGCAAGCGGAAAAGTCATTTGCTTTGTTGACCTTCTTGATCTCTCCTATTAGCGTTGACCACCTAGGCAGCTCAGAACCTCTAGTCCAGTGGACTCATAGACCCCCCTGTACTGCACTAACCTCAGCCATTTTTTGTATGCTTGAAACATATAAAGCAAAGAAAACTCTGCATCCTTCCATTAGTCCTTTTCAGTATTTGTGAGCAGAGATTTCGAAGGCCACAGTGTAATCAGGAGTTCAGAAAGTAGCCAGGTGGATAGATTGCCCAGTACCCACAAGTAGTTTCCCCTAATTCAAGCTGCGAAGGACTGGCCATCTGATAAGATTCTATGTCCCACCTCTGTTGTATCTGAACAAACTATAGACTCCTCAGGAATCTGTCGATTGTAGCAATTTGGGTGAAGCCTTAGAGATTCTGGCACTTTAACAACATGGCCAAAAGCCCAGGAATAAAAACAGATGTGATCTGAAAATTCTAGCCAATGAAACAATTTAGCAATGCTGAGAAACCTATAGAGATGATTTTCAAACATAACTTCTTTCATAAATAATCTGTCTTCTAATGACTGTCTAAGGTCAACGCTGTTTGGAACTGGGCTTCTTAGCTGGGGTGACCAATACACCTACGTCAATCTGGGACCTCCTGGAACATTTTGTTTTTAACTTCCCAAAGAGTAGAACACACCAAAACTAACAGTAATTATTTTTTTTTAATTAACTGTTTTGTTATAGAATAAGAAGGACCCCAAATCAGCAACAACTCATTCATTTATTCAACAAATAATTATTAAATGTGCATTCCTGCCCTGTGCTAGAAATTGGGAAAACAACAATGAAAAAGGTATGCCTTCTATCTTGAGAAGATTCAGAAAAAGTAAGGATTTCCAATTTTCATAAATTTACTGTTATCTAAAATTACTGATATGTCTTCTTACATCTCTGTTTTGTGCATTTGTTCACTGTTATACCCCCAAGTACCTAGAATGCCTGGGCCATGGGGAGCACGGTATACACCTGTTGAATGAATAAATGAATGACACAAACTCTGCCAACTAGTTTCAGCCTTGACCAAGTCATCATGGACCTCAGATTTCTCATGTGTAAAATGAGTTAAAAGGATTAGCTTGGGCCCTAAACAGGAACTCCATAGTTCTGAAAAATGTACTAGGTTTCATTGGAAAAAAAGGGAACCTGTGGTTAACTGTGTTTGAAAACCATCAACATTATAGAAGAAAACAGATTTCTGACTGAAGGCTTCCCAGCGTTTAACACGCTAATACATAAAAGAGAATCTCCCCAGGAAAGTCCTATGAGAGCCTCCCAATCCAAGAAGGCTACAAAACCCTTGATTCAAAAGTCTCCAGGCAAGTCTCTGGGTCCCTGGTGCCTAGCAGTTCAGCACACTTTTGAAGCCCTCAATAAGTATTTGCTCCTCAGGCCTTTAAATCTCCTAACAAAAGGATCGCTTCTTCAAGGTCTTCTTTGATGTTGACTATTCTCATTGACCTAAGATCAGCTGATGTGCGGTCCATCCTTCTGTTCAGCTCTGCCTCTTTCTGGCTCTAGGCACTTGGGGAAGTGACTCACCCTCTCTAAACTTTGAGTTTTCTTATCTATAAAATAAGAATATTAATGGTAGTTAAAGGACTGTAGTGAGAATCAAACGAGTTGACATACATAATCAGTTTGCCTCACACGCAGTAGACACTGGATAATGGTGAGCTGTCCATGTCATTATTCACAAATGTAAAGTGCTTTGTTTGGATACCAGTGTCAAGGTCGCCACCAGCAGACTTTGGCAAGTTGGTCCCTGTCTGGCCTCACCACAGGCAAAGCACAGGCTTTGATTACATCAGCGTTTCCCAAACTCTAGTTCCTCCAAGACCATCTTCTTGCCCTATTATACTCAATATTTCTCTTGAGATTATTTCACCTTAGTCTCATCCTGAGCGAGAAAACCTGTGAAATCCTAGGTTTGATGTGCTTATTATACTTTTTTGATTATACATTAAAATGAATAAACAATTATTTAAATATATTTTAAAAGCCAGCATTAATATCTAATTCATCTTCAACACTATACACTGGGAAATGTTAACTCAGGATGTCCAAGATCCTTTCAATAAAAGATTCTATATCTCCGCTCCTGAAAATTCACCAACTACCATTTGTAAACACTAATTTGTGTGTACCATTTGTAAACCCAGTGCTCCTAAGGAAGTAACGTGGTTCAGACCATCAAAGGGTCGTTTTTAGAAACTAGATTCAAATCATTTAAAAGCTAGCAATCGGAGATGACAAAAGGCATGAAGTTGACTCTGACTTTCCAAAGCAAGAATGGCATTTAGAATTCTCTCTCAAGTTCAGATATTTCAACTCTTTTCCCCTGTCGAGCAAATTAATGTGTGTACTTATTCGGAACAAAATTGTTTGCCAAAATGGACAACTGTTCTGCAGTTCAATTTGCAAAATAAAATGACATCTCTAGGATGTGCTACATTAGCTAAGAGGTGGGGAGACATTTTTGATACATTTTGGGCTAAGACTTTATCAAATTCTAAAACTAAAATTCACAAAAAGCACAGAACAGTGATGATGGCAGCCAGCCAAGAACAAGAGCACCTGCCCCAACCCCTAGCCCCCCAGGAAAAGCACATGGTGGGGGACTCTGACACCTCAGATGAAATGACCCCCAGTCACCTCACCCTGGGTTGGCACTGACCAACTCTGAAAATGTGTCATAGCTCACTCCAATGTAACATCACTCTCCTTCAGATGTCAGCAAAACCAAAGCCACTATGCGATGGCAAAAAACATAAAGAATATTGTAGACTACTCATAAATAAAATGACCAAGGATACTATTTGGTAAACATTTTATGGACCCTAGACATTCAGCCCTTTCATGAGCAGAAACAAGTATAAGTGGCAGTCTATAGTATCTTTCTTCGCTTTTAACTGCAATTATTCTAAAGCCCTTCTAATAGATGTCACTTATTCATTTCCAGGCTGTAGCAAATTATAGTTAGAGGAGATGGTTGCTGACAGCTCACTTCTGTGAATGGCGTGCTTTCTCATTTCTGCAAGTCCTGTGGTCCCTCCTTTATGGCACATCGACCATGAGCATGAAATTCCTACTAAGAGGAGTAATAGAGACAGTAGTGCCCAGGTCTGACAGTTCGGAGGCCTTAGATTCTCCAGCTGTGTGCTACAGGCCTCTGTATATACAGGCCTCCTGCTGAAAAGGGGAGAGAAATACATTTTCCCCGTATGTACTGCAAAGGGTTTTTATCAAATGAAGGATGCATGTTTGGGAAGGGGCGTGTGTGAGTGTGTGTGGGGGTGTGTATTGGAAGAGGACAGGGACAGTGACTTCATTTGAAAGGAATTAATATTCCAGGTATTGTTAATATCACAAACCTCATCCTTTTAGGACACACATCCCAGAGAAAAGACAACTGGGTCAAAGACACAAAGCAGACCATAAAAAATAAAATATTTTTGAAGCTAAAACAGTACCTATTAAAAAATTGAGTGATCACTTTTGGCACCCGGAAAATGGTACAGCCTGTCCCCAAATATTAAAATTGTATGAATACAAAAATAACTCTTCAGAGGAGCTTTCAGATCTCAGGCTAATGAATCCAGTTATGTTGCTTCTTAGCCGTCTTGACTAAATGAAACAGTCTACTCCACTTGGGGATTGGGTAGAACCAGTGAATAACAGTGTATGTGCTTAGAGGCCTGTCGCTCTGTGTCGCTTGAATGACAATCAGGAACTAGAACCTTGTGATGACATTTCTTTTTATAACACTGGTTCTTTTTCAAGTCAATATGTAGCCTAAAGATCAAAAAAACAAATGGAAGTCACATTGGAAAGACCCCTAGGAAATGTTTTTCAGTTTTCATGTTCTTAAAAATTCAAAGACTCAACAGATGAAAGGAGAGGAGTACACAAATTAATTGCTGCTCAGAAAATGAGCTTCTTCCTTTTCAACTAATGTTCTGTGCTTAACCCAAAAGCAGAAGTAAAACATACGATGTACAGTGCTTACGCACCTCTTATGTTACCATTTTTCCTCAGGCTTTCTTTATCCTCCTCTGAATGTGTTTAAATTTAAGATGCAGCCTTGGCAGCATGTGTAGCTCGGTGATGCAAATAGTGTGGGATGGCGCCACCCAGAACTCTGTGAGTGGGAGGGCAACCAGGAAATCAACTTTCCTTTTCTCAGTGTGACTCGATTCCGTCCACAGGAAGACTGGGGCACACATACTGTTGGTTGTCTTTTTCAATTGGGGAAGGGAGGAGGTATAGAGAGGGAGATGTCAAATGACATTTTGGAAGTACTTGTATTTGCAAAACACCTGAGTTTAAACTGTCAGTTTCCCACTTGTCTTCTTCTCCCTATTTCTCTCAGTGATGCCAAGTCCATCCTGGGGGTCTTGAGGCTAATGGATAGAACACAGTTACCTCTGTAGCAGTCAAATATCTGGGAGGAAGGGGCTGGCACAGATTAAGCAACTCAATGGGCAATCCCAAATATGTTGCAGCAATTTGTCTGAAACATCTCTTAAATCTTTCCTAGAAGTGCTAACAGGCAAAGAGAAGAGCCGATCTTCCGTTTCACCCGTCTCCCATCTTGCCATCTTTGAAAATCCCATTTGGCATATTCTACACTCCAGGCAGCGGGCAGGGCACAGAAGATGCAAAGATGAATGTGGTATCATCATTACATCCAGGAGCTCCCAAGCCAGCAGGGGCGATAGCAACGTAAACAGTAAAACAAAAGAAAAGACAGAAAAAACAAACAAAAAGTAAACAAAGTACAAATTGATGAGTTTTGTTTCTGTTTTTTTGCACAGAGGCATGAACTAATTCTCTGTGGAGGGCCAATCAGTCACAGGTGAAGAAGGCTTTCTGAAGCAGACATTTAAGAGGGCATCAGTTTGTAAAGGACGAGGAGCTGAGATATAGGGAAGAAGAGGAAACTAGATGTCATCCAGGGCCTCCCAAAAGGGGCTTCAAATCACAGTTAGCTAGAGGAGGAAGTCTTTGTATAAATACAGATTCCAGAACCTACCTAGAATCACAATTACTGATGTTGAAGACTCAGATTCTAAGTTTTTTTAACTGCCGAGATGATTCTGAAACAACTGAGTGATCCATGGATTTTCACTTGGGATCCATCCATCATGTCTAGCCCCACCTCTGTCCATATTATATAGCTAAGAAAACAGAGGTCATTGACAGGGGCACAGATTACAGTCAGTGCCGGCCCCAGGACTAAGACCCTGCCCTCTTGATCCCGAATTCCATGCCTGGGCCACCAGAGCCTGCAGAGCTGGCCAGCTATAACCATCTTTCCTTTGGCCAATAGCAACACTGATTGGTGCCTGCACTGTATTACCTGCACAGTGGGGGAGCATTAGCCACACTGTATTACGAGTGTGCCCAGCGCTGCCTCCTCCTCTCCTGGAGAGAACAGTCACTCCCCATGGATCACCATTTCCCTGACATTGTGTGTTTGAAGAATGAGTTAACGAGTCAAGTCCACAAATGGGGCTCACAATCAGGACACCCCAAAGGATCAGAGAAGTATTAAGAAGGTCATCTGTCCCAGAGACCTTATTTTCTCTAAAGAGAGAAAAATAAGAGCCAGGAATCAAACTCTGGTACTAGAAAACACAGTGAACTTGAAATTTAAGTCATAACGCAAAGTACAGAAATTGCCATGAAATTTTTTGTAGACATAACCTATTCTAATGAAATGACATTTTTTTTTCTACAAAAGTTAAAACTGAGCAGATGTTTCAGAGTCATTAGCAAACCTGAAGGGTGCAGGAAACTAGTCAGGAACGTTGAGCCCTGTGAGTCCATTTGTGACTCCTAATTCCATTCCTTCAACCAACCGATGGCCTTGAACACACAATTTTGGAGGAGAGGTTCAAAAAGTATACATCTTTCACATCTATTGCACATCTGCTGGGGCTCAAGAACTCTGTTCCTTAACAACATTTTTCATTTTATTATGACAACACGTGGGCATCATTTCCATCTATACAAGAGGAAATGGAAGGTATGGGAGCTAATAAATTTGCCCATAGCAAGCAGGTGATGAGTAATTTCAACCTCTATCTGGGCAGCTGTGGAGATCCTGCCTCTGTAGCTCACCCAAGGCAGCTCAGGGAAGTGGCATCTAAGGGAGCAAGCGGGGCCAGGCCTCCAGCCAGTCAAGGGCTCCGTTTGATCACTTTCTAGTGTGGTATGGTTACCATCTAGAGAGCAGATTCAAAGCACAAATCAGAATAGTCAGATTCACACAGACCTATGGTGTTGGCTAGTTAATCATGGTGTTTCTAGAAGTGAAATTGACAGGAAGCTTACTAAATTCTTACTCGAGCTGTAGAAGCAGAAAAGTTCTAGGCCAAGTAACCCAAAGTCTAACCTGAATCATAAAAACAGAGTCATGGCACCTCCATCATTTCCCAGACTTGAACCAGTTTATAAAGCCAGAATTCCTTAAATGAAAGGGAGGCTGAGTCTCCTTGAGGAAGGACTGGTATATTGTCAAAAATTTATACTGTTAATCTTTCTCCCAACCTTTCCTCAAGGGGACCTAAAGCCTTTTCCTAGGGGGGCTGCGCATTGGGGAAAAGAAAAGAATCAGACCTTTGGGGGATTACTGGACACTGGCTCTGAACTGACACTAATTCCAGGAGACCCAAACATCACTGGTGTCCCACCAGTCAGAGTAGCTGCTTATGGAATTCTGGTGATCAATGGAGCTTTAGCTCGGATCCATCTCTCGGTAGGTTCAGTGGGTCTCCCAACCTGTCCTGTGGTTATTTCCCCAGCTCCAGAATGCATAATTGGAATAGACATACTCAACAACTGGCAGAATCTGCACACTGGGGAGGCAAGGACTTGTTCAGTTATTTTATTGATTGAGAAAGGGGCTGTGGAAGGTCTGAGAATAGGATTCCAAAGGCCCAAATATGCTCCCCACTTCCAGATTGAACTCAGAACACCTCAGTTTAGGGTTTACTGTGTGTGCGCTGTTTGTCTTAAAAAATAAGGAGCTTAGTTCAGCACTTGAACATCAGGATAAATCACTCCAGCAAGGAAGAGACATGACATCTATCAAGTTTCAATTGCTAGCTCAAACCCTTGATAGCTGCTAGAAAAATAATGTGCAATTACAGCCTAGAAACAT
The DNA here is from genome assembly GCF_021613505.1 of Equus quagga. Lineage (NCBI taxonomy): Eukaryota > Metazoa > Chordata > Mammalia > Perissodactyla > Equidae > Equus > Equus quagga. The sequence continues at coordinate 91,585,515 of NC_060274.1, forward strand.
AAATTATCAAGGCCATGGTACTCTCAGAATGTAAAAAATGAAATGCAGGTAACCACATATGTGGTAAGGATCCCAACCCCCAGTGTGTGTCACAAATGCCGGGTTGGCCACAGGCACTGAGGAGGAAGGAAGAGAGAAACATATTCTCCAGATTCAATGCTGGCTGAACTGTGGATGAAGGCAGAAAGGGGATAGAAATTTCAAGGTTTAAGCCAAGAAATGTTTTCTACATTCTTCCAAGTTACGGTCTTCTAAGATCTATGCCCTATAGACTTTTTGGTGACTAGAAGAGAATTATAAGTAGACACACAAGGAATAAATAATTCTGCAGACAGTAATACAATGACAAAATGTTGGTTTCCTCCTCTGGAACGTTCATTACATCCATGGTAGATTGGGTACTGTGGAATGACAGTAAAGCAGTAATCATTGCCACTACAGGATTAGGGCATCACAAAGCCAGTGGCCATTTGCCTCCCCAAATCTGACAACCCTTTTGGTCCGCAACTCAATCACAGTGGCCCCACACAGGACTGGTCTTCAGCAAAACTGAGTACAGTGAGAGTTACATGCCAGGCATCTCTGAAACGCGCGTCACTGGAGCCCTTACTCAGGGATGAAGAAGCCACTTTAACAGGCTCTTCCAAAAGGACTGTGGAAGGATGCAATGCTCATGTACATGAACAATAGTGCTTCTTTCTGCAAATATTTGCTGAGTATCTATTATGGGCTCAGCACTGGGAACATGTGCCTTCGGGACCTCCCGTCTACTCAGGGAAAAATGTCATGAAACAGAGCGTACATCAGCACAATAAATGCCAGCATAGAGGACACAGATGTGTCCAGGAAGGGAACACCAGGAAATGAAAGAAGGTTCCCAGAGGAGGCGACCACTGAGTTGTGTCATGTTGACCAGAGGGAGACATGGCTCCAGGGCACTTCACTCTCTCTTCTCTCCACCCACCAAATTGCCTGATGCCTTTTCTGTGACTTTTTTTCTGCTTTCTGTTTGCCCTGAATGTTGATTTCAACCTGATTTCACCTGAGCAGGAATTCTGGGCTATATACCCACTGGGGAACAGTCATGAGCCCACCCTCTCCTTCACAGTCAGTTTCTGAGCAGAACTATAAGAGGGCATCAGAGAATGGGAGAGCTAAAGGAGATGACACCCAAACTAATCCTCCTGGAATGGCTAGCCGTTTAGGACTCTGAAAACAATTCCCTATTGTGGTCACTATGGACTCGTCTCTCCCCTGGACAGCGGCTCAGTCTCCTGCTCCAGAGGCAAAGTAAGCAGAATCCACTGAGCAGCTTCCCCACCCCCTCCCTGACTCACCACCTCATTCTGGGCTTATATAAAAAGATTCTTATTAAATGGAGACAAAATGAAGAGTAAAATATCAGAGACAGAGGGAGCAAGCCACAGATCGGAGAAAAGAGCTGCATGTGAAAGGTTTAGAAAATAAATTAGAGGAAACTCAAAGGATTTAGAATCCATTTCAGGTGCACTAGAAGAAAAATCCCTCCAGTATCGAGATAGCCAGGCAATAAAGAGCTTCCATCCTCTATTGGCTGCCTGATAACGTTTTACCTGGAGGTTTATAATTCTTTTTTCACTCCTGAGCACTCTCTAGGACGATGCTTCTCAAAGCGGAGTCAGGACCACTTGCATCAGCATCACCTGAGGGACTTCTTAAAATGCAGTTTCTGGGTCCCCAGCGATTCTTAGGCATTTTGAAGTCTGAGAACCGCAGAACTCGGTACTTTATCATTCTTAAGTGGTTGTAATATCCATGCTAAATCACTCAGTTAAATTGCTGTTTAAAATTTGAAGGAGACACTAGTGGCTAAATTGATTCTTTTAGAAATTGTTAGATTCTAAAAGTAGTAATAGTGCGGTCACATTGTGACCAATTTTAAATGATGTAAAATTTACACAATGAAGCCAGGAAGACCTTTGCAAAGCATAAAGCTGATCACATCCCTCCCCTGGGTGCGACACCTCAGGGACTTCCCACTGCTTTTTTGATAAAGACCTAGATCTGTGATCCCATGAGCCCTCCTCCCAAGGCGAATCCAGGCATGGAGTGCTCCCTGCCCACGGCACTCTCCTCTTCAGTTCCTTCAGCATCCAGGTCCACCCTTCACACGACCTTCACACATGCTACTCATCTGGAAGGACTCCTCTTTCCCCAGTAAAATCCATCCTCCCGCTTCCCAGACCTCCTGGTCTACATTAATCCCTGCAGTAGGCCCTCTCAGCATCAGTACCCTCCCCTACATCCCTTGGCACAGTATAAAGGTCACATTTATTTGTGTGATCCTTTGATCAATGTACATTTCCTTCACTAGAGTCTAAGCGGCCCATGAAACTCTAGGAAAGAGACTCACCTTTGTTTATGTATCACCCAGCACACCCATGGCACACAGCAGGTGCTTAATAAATATTTGTGGATGAACAAATGAATTAAAGAGTATTTCAAAGCAAACACTGGAGGAAAATTTAGGCCCACAGTAGCCATCAAGAATTTAAAATACAGGGGCCGGCCCAGTGGTGCAGCAGTTAAGTGCACACGTTCTGCTTCAGTGGCCCGGAGTTTGCGGGTTCAGATCCCAGGTGTGGACATGGCACTGCTTGGCACGCCATGCTGTGGCAGGCATCCCACATGTATAAAGTAAAGGAAGATGAGCACAGATGTTAGCTCAGGACCAGTCTTCCTCAGTGAAAAGAGGAGGATTGGCAGCAGATAGCTCAGGGCTAACCTTCCTCAAAAAAAAAAAAAAGAAAGAATTTAAAATACACTCTGATCCTTCTCCTAAAAGTTAAAGGCTTCGATGTCTCTCCAGCACCCTGAAGACTAAAGTCCTATGTATTGTCTCCTCCCCTGCAGATGATACGAGACCCCTTCTTTCGCACCTATCATTTCAAACAGATGAGCCCAACTTTTTATAATGCAATGCCTGGATTTTGAAAGAAGAGTGAAATTCCACATTAAAACTGCTATTATGCCATTTCTCTGGGCCTTGCATTGATCTGGTTATGAAAAATTACCCTAAAGCCTGTTCATTGTCTGAAAGATATATGCTGAAGTAAAAACGGACCCGGGACTTTTCATGGTGATTTCTTATATTTTTGTACACCCTCATGTGTCTTATCATTCTCAGCTCCAGGCGCTGATTCTCAGACTGTTTCATGGCACTTTCATATGCTAGAATTCTTAGTAGCATACTTGAAAATGGCCCTAAACAAGTCAGCAATAATTACAACACAACATCTACTAGAGTGGAATGATGTCTCCCGGGATATAAATGAATCCACCATTATTGCCCTCTTCTCTCTGCCATCTTGCTGGCAGCCAGCCCTGGCTCAGGTAATGAATGGTTTGCTGCCCTGACTGTGCTCTCGTACATGCTCCTGAAGCAAGGCTCTCACAGCAAATTGTTCCCCGTCCTTCACCAAGTAGCATGACCGCTCAACACAACATTCCAAGGTAACGGGTTCAACTGAGGCAAAATTGTATTTGACAAATCGATGGAGACTTGGCAGCAGAAAGGTGTGGCATTTGGTGTGCTGCAGAAATGAGCATTCAGTTTAGATCTATGTGATGTTGGACAGCCAGCCTCTCTGACACATAAATTTCCTCATCTGTAAAATGGGTACAAGATAAATCAATATGTTTGACTCATTGTTAAACTGGTATATATTTCGGTACGGATATAATCCTCTAGTGATTTAATGTAAATCTGTATTTCACTATATAAATCTTTTTATGGGTCTTTAAACATTTGTTTAACATTGGTTCCTATTTAAAGTTACACACCAATCTTGATATATAGTAAAGAGGCATTGCTACGCAACTGACAATCTAGCAGCTGAATGGTCCATACTTATCACCCTACTTGGGAGAAGAGAAAGTGACTGGAAATTTCAGTTTACACTGAAGGTCGTGTGTAATTTGCCAGGTATCAAATAAGATTTGCATAGAATGATTCAATAAGTGACTTTCATGACTGTAGTAATGTGGGGCGGGGACACTATACTGCTTTCAAAGCACAAGTTTGGAGAAGTAGCTTGCATTTGTCACATTTCTCTCGCATACCCATACTCCACGGCAGTCTAGTGTCTATATTGAGGTTTATTCTTTTTCAACCCACTTCATGAAAGCCATTACCAAGTGACAGGTGCATGAGCTACTGCTTAATGAGCTGGTGAGCCTGTCTGCTATTTGCTGCCTTCCTGAAGGAACATAAAGTAGAAAAGGCACCCAAGCAAATGGCAATAGCCAGAGAGAATGAGTAAAAATGGAAACAGGTGGCATCTACTTAAGTGACCATTAAGTGAATTGTCCAACCTGAGACACTTCTGAAAGTGAGAGTTGGTACAATTAATTATGCTGGCACAACAGAGCTATACCATCGTCAGGACTATAGTCATCTACTTTTATTTTTCTATTTTTATCTCCAGAGTATTTTCTAATCTGTTTTATAGGCTCAGATGAAAGAAGAAAACTTAACACTTACTACCACCCACCTGCCAAAGGACATTTCAGTAGTCCCCTACTTACTGGAAGGTTCCAAATGATTCAAAAAGGGATGTTTACAAAGAGTTATTGGAACCATTGAGCTCCCTTAACAGGCCACATAAAGCATAGGAAACTCAGTTCAACTGAATTAAATTCCTACCAATTACTCCTCCACTAGGACTCCACTAACTGGGGGTTTTCTCACTGGGATCCTGTCCACTCTGGACAAGTCAAAGAGCCCTCAGAAAGCTGGAGTAAAGGAAAGGGACAGAGCCCCAGTTAGCAACCTCCATTCTCTCTACCCAAAGTAAAATAATCATAAAATTAAACAGCAAAATCCCAGGTCAGTTCTAAACAAATGAGGGATAGAGATCTATTTGCACATGCTTTTATTCGAGGACGCCAAGTTGCTAACACGGTTCATTATGTCAGTTCTTTTAATTCACAATCGATTGTAATTTTCCCTGACCTATATTTCAGCAGTTCACCTCTCTCATATTCTTGAAGAAAAAATACATAAACACAACTAACAGCATAGTCAAGATTTTAGGAGGAATTCCCTAGGCTACTTAAAGAAGATGAAATAATAAATGTATGTCTTTAAATGTTTTAGCAGGATTTTTGAATTAAAAAATCTGAATAGGAACTACTGAATTAATAATAAGAAGAACAAATCCAACCCAATGCTTTTGGGGTACCCTAATTTACAATCATTATTACGTTTAATTACCCCAGCAACTCCAAGAAGGAGGAACTTGTATTACCTCCATTTGAAGATGTGACAACTGAGGCTGAGAAAGATAATTTACTTACACCAAGTCAACCAGCCCATAGAATCAAAAAGATACTTAATCCTCAGCCAACAAGTATGTATTTATTTAGGTTTAAACCTCAAAAACTCTTACTCTGTCCCTTTTCCCAAATCCAATCAGTCACCTAATCTTTTAATTTTTTCATCAATCTCAATAGCCTTTTCCTCTGGTTTTCATCCAATTGGGGTGGTGGTGGTGGCGGGGCTGGGGGAGGGGGGCGAGTCTCCAGAAGTTCTCTCCATAAAGGAGGAAGATTGGACAACTACTCAGACTGGAAAGTGGTGGCAGAGAGACCTGTTTTCAAGCTGCATTTACATAACAAGCACACTGCTTTGATGGTGTGTTTCTTTGGGCAGGTGTAGAATTGAGAAGCTGACAACTTCCAACGTTCTTTGGCACTTCCCTCCTGCTGTACCATCTAACCTCCTCCATGTTGCCTTGGGAATTACATTTCTCATGGAATTCCAATTGCATCTTTTCCTTGCCTAAAATTCTTTGCATTTCCTTTCTGCTCAATTCAAATGCCCTGCTCCCGAAGAGTTGACACAGGGTCTCTTCCAGACTTTCTCCCCACTACCCAGATGGCTGTATTCCCTGGGCACAGTATGTTCTTTTTTTCAATACTCAGCTTTCTAGATCTTTCCAAAGTCACTTCATTTGTGAACTCCTTCCTCTGTGATCCACAAACAGTCTAAACATATATTCATCACATTCCATTATGACTATCCATTCATGGGTCTATCTCCCAAACAACCCCCTTTCTCATACTACTCATATGTAGTGGGTCTTATTACGTCCAGCAAGTGCCTTGACTACGGGACACAAAATGCAGTCAAAATGGCTGTCGAATGAATGAATAAATGAATGAATGAATGAAATATTATGATGGGTGCTGTAAGCCCCAGCAATATTTCAATTTGAAAATATTTATCTGCACTTTAAGTGTAAGCCACATATTTCTTATTAAAAATACACTACAATTAATAAATAAAGCTTTATTACGCTTCTTTCATATAAATCCAGGCAAATCTTTCTCAAAACTCTCAGTTGAGGAATGGGCAGTAATTGAGAAAATAATTCTGATGAGTCGAAGTCACTTCCTGGCAGTAGAGTAAGTCTAAAGATGATGGAAACATACTCATTCCTTGATAAAAAGTTTTGATTTAATGTGATTCGTGCTGACTTGCTATAAAAGTGACAAGCACTGGGAAAATAGAATTTAGCAGCAGATATAATAGTTTCTGCACTTCATTATCAGGAGAGCTGCATGGGTGTGTGTGTGTGTGTGTGTGTGTCTTTCTCTCTCATACACACATACATACACAACACATATGTACTACTTAGTGTATGAAAGAATCAGTCCCATTCCCCAAACCTAAATTTTTGAGTACTCAGTCACTTCCCACAGAGTGGCCCACAAGTGGAAAAACCAGGACACGGGGTCCACTATAAAAATGCTATGAAAATGGTGGGGCGGAGCAGGGGTGAGGGGTGGGCAGGAGCCAAGTAAAACCAGCCGTACTGAGTGTTATTGGAATTCACTCTCCACTCAGTCAAAAATACTCAATCTAACCAAGGCCCCTCCACTAGCGCTACCTCCCAAGCCACATGCCTTCTAAAGGCCAAGGGCAAAGCCAGCTGTGGCTCTGCATTTGAGTTAAAGAGACTGAAAACAGAAAAAAAATTATTTTGAAATGCATTACACTTTGAAATTAAGGGTAATTGTGTGTAGCAGCCTGGAAAATATTGCTCATCCAGTATCATTCAGCCACAGAAGCCCACAGCATGAAACGCTGGCTCTCTCAATGCAATTTCAAACTTAAAAAAAAAGGCACAAAGGGCGGAAGGAAGGGTGGAGGGTTGCTGCCGGGCTGTGACTTATAAAAGGGCTGCTGCCTTGGGGAGACATAGCTAGTATACAAGCCGGCAGTCCTTCTACATGGTTAAGCCACCAGATGCTGCTTGGCGCTGCATCAGCAGCCAAACAGCAAAGGTAAATAAAAAGTTGACAGAGAATTACATAAGAAAATAAATGTGGCAAGATTAGGACAGAAATCTAACAGAGCGGGAAAAGACTTCACCTGTAGCAGGACCTTAAAGCTTCTCCCCTGCCTGCCTACAACGTCCTGGTCACACTAAAGAATGTCAATATCTATTACTATCCAAGTAGCCAAGGTGCATTTTACAAGCAAAGGAGGAGGCATTCCATCCTGTTAACTCATTTCTATGCAGACATTTCCTTAGTCTTGTGCCGGAGGCCTCCGCATGAACAGAACTGAGCTCTGTTACCCTCCTTTCTCATTTCATTTATCTTATTCCCATTCTATAGAGGTTATAGTTAATGCAGTAACCAGTGGCCAGAATGCAAGACTTTGTGAGGAAACCGAGACATGAAATCACCAGAAACAGACTTCTCCAGCCAGAGAGTCCCCTGGGGAGGAGGGGTTGCTCCTAAGGGGACAATTGGCAACGTCTGTAGACATTTTTGGTTATCCCAACTGGGTGTCGCCACTAGCATCTAGTGGGTAGAGACCAGAGAAGCTGGTCAACACCCTACAATGTACAGGAAGGCCCCACAACAAAGAATTACCAAGCCCCAAATATCAATAGTGCTGAGGTCAAAAGTGCCTGAAATAAAGGATCAAGATAAAATGAGCAATAGCTTTAGGTAGAAAAACACAGACTCAGTCTCCTTAGCAGCACCCAAGGGAGAAATCATTCTGGTTAAAGATTCCAATCTCTGGTTCCCTTAGTTGGTATTAATCTATGGGGCAGAAGAGGTAGCAAATGTTATGACTAGCTGAAAAATATTCTGTTAAATGTACTCCTTACCCCCAAATGGTACCCCCCCCACCACCAAGTGGTCCGATGTTTTTGCTTTCATCGTGACGCATCCACAGAGAAAAGCTGCTGGCTAAAGAATATGTGTCTACTCTTCTTGGCAAGCATTATTCTCATTTTTGATTAATGAATTGCATATGCTTCAATATTATGAGCTTGGGTGATTGGCACGTTGTCCCTCAGAGAAGAATCTACTGATTCTCAAGGCTAAGAAGGTCAGCTTTGGAATGAGATATCCAAAAGGAGGCACCAACTCTGAAAGACTTGGTCTCAGTGGTGGCAGACACATCCCTGGGGGCCATGGCAACCTAGGGCACATTCATCAGAACCCAGGGCATTTCTACCAGCATACAGGAGTGAAGAGCCCCCTGCATAAGCTGCAGCATAGCTCGATGTGGGGGTCTTGGCTTCAGACCAGGCTAGCCCAGGAGAACCAACAAGAGCGGGAAGTTACCACAGGCATAGTGATGCATGGGAAAGAAACAGCAGGGGAAAAAGGAGTCAGAAAAGTTGGGTGTAGGCTCAGGTCCGCTCTCCAAATACCCCTGTTACATTTCATTCCTCCAAGACACATCAATAAAATGTGATAACAATACTATACTGGCTATTCCCCACCACTTCCAAAACAGTGTTCCAGGAGGAAGCGTCAGCTGCTCCTGCAAGGATCCCGTAACTCTAAGGCCACTGGGGCCACTCTCAATGGGGGCTTACCTGATCATGCTGCCTTCAAACCACTGCTTTTGATCCAGCAAGTACAACCTACCTAATACATAGCAATCCTGGAGGCCAGCAAGCAGTGCATTTTCCAGTGTTTTCTACTAGAGGAAAGTTTTCTTCCTTGCATTAACTGTTAGAACTAAAATAGCCAAAACTGTAGCCTCAATTCCCAAAATTGAGGTTCCAATAATAATCTTGCTCAGATTCTGGAAATTAGTGTCTGTGGGGGCCTAGCACATTGACTGAGAATCATCATCTCCTTCTATTTATACATGTGACTAATTTCTCTACTCAGCACTATGCCAGGTTGCCGCTGTGGTTAATTCTGTTTGATGAGCTAGCATTCCTTCTCCCACACAATTCCTATCAGATACTTTGCTATTCACCCCACCTTGGGCCAGTGACAAAACTCTGCTCAAAACGTACCTGCACTTATTCTATGAAAGTTTAGAAAACATAATACTAAGTCACAAATTAACTTATTCATGGATCATAACAGTGTTTTGCAGGCTTCCGTTCTGGCTATTATAAATAAGTTCCAATGGTTGACACTCAGACAAGCTAAATTATCCAGGGAAATGAAAACTGCAACTAATGTGTGCATTGTGCATGCAGGCTGGCATTGCTGTACCTAAAAATGCAGTGCTAGGCATACTCAAAGGTTTTTATGGGCCACATTCATTTCACGGGAGCCACACTCTGTCCCCTGGATGGTTGGCCTTCACAATCCTTATGGTTTGGACTGTGCTGAAGCTGTCAACCCTCCTCTTCTTTGCTTGGCCAGTCCCAAGCCCAGGTCAGCTAAAATGCTTAATCTAATTATGTATCACAGCAGTGCGACTGCCACCAGAAGAGATTACTACTATCTTTGCAAACATCTGAAAGTAATTAAAATCATGCATATGGGGAATACTAGCCATAAAATACTAGCGGTAAAATATGAAAGGAAAAGTGGAGCAAAGTTCCAAAGATCTCGGAAGCTTAAAGAACTCAAAAGCTCTAAACTAAGACTTGGCCAGAAAAGAGTATATTCAGTCATCTTTATTCTAAGCACAGTTAAAGAGTTATTACAGACGAAGCTACTGATTCTTCATATCACTAACGTGCAAAACAGGCCACTTGGATTTCCAGTTTCACCAAGATGGCAGCACCAGGGCCAAGCACACCACCAAGTTCTACAAACGGTAGCATTTTCAAAGTTAAGTCAATGGCTGATGCTTTTACTGCATCCAATTCAACATTTGGAAATAGCATCTCTTACAGGAGATTAAACCAATAGCATTTTGTAAGGGAGAGGGTGCTAATTATTTCTCAAAGCATGTACCTGTGAACCACTTTCATCAGAATCTCATAAACTGATTAAAAATGTGGATTCCCAGGGCCTCCACAATGATCAAAATAGACTTTTTGTATCATGACCCACATTAAGCAAGACATTTGACATTAAGATTCAGTGTCTGTTTCATAAAACACTTCATTTTCATTGTACTCTCTTGTATTTCATGTTTTAAACTTCTGGTCTGGACCCAATAAGCTGATATGATCCACTCCTGGATTGCAACCCTAAGCTTCAAAAACACTAGACTAGTTGACTAGAAGGAAGCAGAAGTGGAGTTTCGTAATTAGCAGCGAACACTCGAGGCTTTGTGATACAGAGAGGGTTTAGTAATCCCCCACCTTTTCCAAATTCAACAGAATGAATGTCTTATAAACCAAACTATCCACCTGGATGGTTCCAGGCATTAAAAAGTGGTTGCAGGCTTCAGTTACAAACCTTAAGGGCACCCACTGTCTTAGATCCGGATGGGAAATGTCCTCCATAGAAATAATTACCTCCAAACCCTCAGAGTTAAGAAAGATGATAATGTCAGCAGAGTGTGTGTGCAGTGGAGCCCCAATGGCACACCCCCAGCCACATCCTCTTTGCAAGGGCTTCAAAGCACTGCCTCCCTTCACCTCTCCCCACCCATTCCCACCAAACACCCAAAGGGTGTAAATTACTTTAAAACACTCAAGTGTTGTCCTATCTCAATACAGTAATTTAATAAATGCTTATGGTTGAGCAGCACTGTAGGAACTCCTCACTGTTTTCTCTCTTTCATTTTTCTTCTCCTAGGCATTTCTCATCTCTCTTCTCCCCTGCATCTGCCACCCAGCTTCTTTCTGCCTCCCTCTCCTGCCTCCCTTACCTCCTCTCCTCCTCTGCCTTCACTTCCATCTGCTGGGAGAGTGGAGTAGGATATGTGAATGTCTCTGACTTCACTCCACTCACATCAATGCCCCTCTTCCTAGGGGAACATTTCTTCGGCTAGAGCAACACATGCTTCAAAAAGACTTTCTCCAAGGAGAATGATGCAGCAAACACCAGATCTGGAGTAGTTACGAGTAATTAAGAAAGTGTACTGGTTCTACACTCTCCAGAGGAATCACCTCTGTTCCTTTCTTCAGGCTGAAATTCTAAGGAAGGAGTCTACTCAAGGAAGAAAGGGGTCTGCAAGATGAGCAGCTGGGATTGGGGGAGAAAACAGAGGAGAAAAAGCAAAAGCCAGTTACCTGGGGTTCTTAACTGCTGTTGACGCTGCAACATTTTCTTGATATATTTTCCTGGTGAGCCTCTCCCATAATACACATCTCTTATTCAGTCAGTCAACAAGTATTTATTGAACACTTGCTAACGCTGAGAATCAGTCTAGGGTCTAGACCTATAAACAAGACAAGGTCCCTGACCTCACGGAACTTCCATTCTGATGGAGGAGACAGAGAATAATCAAATGAATATATAATGCCAGGGGGTAATTAATGCTAAGGTGGGAAAGGGAGTAACTTAAGAGGCCAGTTGCTATTTTATATGAGGTAGTCAAGGAAGGCCCCCATAAGCTGACAACTGGGCAGACCTGAAAGGTAGCAAGGGAGTAAGCCACCTGGACATGTGAGGTCAAGTTCCTTGTGCAAAAGGAATAACACGTGCAAAGGCCCTGGGGAGACAATATGGTGAAAAAAAAGATGTAAGGTAGTCAGAGTAGCTGCTGTTAAAAGGGCAGAGAGATGAGACAAGGGAAGGGTGGTGAGGGGCAGGCGTAGATATGGCCATCAATAGGACCACAAGTTCTATATTCCAGTGACTGCTCCAGGTCCTGAGTTCCACCAGATGCGGCTCTGGGCCTGCCTCCCAGCCTGCCACTCCCTGACACCTACCAAGCTTCCTCCCCAGCTCCCTTCCCTCCTGACCATCTCCCCTGCAGAGTTCCAACATTCCAGGTCATTCCCTCACAATTTCCCAGGAAGATAACCAGTCCATCTAATTAAAAAAAACAACAACAACAACAACAACTGAGTAGTAAGTGTAAGAAAAGGAGGCAACATGCACATTTAACCACAGCTCTCAAGAGAGAGGAAATGTACCACAGTAAAGAGCAGAGGTTCAGAAGGTCAGCTATAAAAAAATAGTTTGCTGTGTGACAGCAGGAGATCTGGTCTTCTGATCTATAGTCCCCAGTTCTGTAAACCGGGGGACAACAATCCTGGAAACGACCTTGGGAAATAGGTATGGTGGTGAGACAATACGAAAGACCATAACCAGAGGATAATAATAATAAAACTAATAATAATAATAGCTGCTGCCAGAGTTTTCAAAGTAGAAGTGAACCTGAGTGGGGTTAGATCCACCTAGTTCCCAAAGTTACCCTCAAAGAGTTGATATATAGGTACAGGTGATCAGTTCCTCTTATTTTATAGACCGACAAAATCTCAGAAATTCTTCCACTGCTCCACCCGCCCCACCCGCAAGTCCCTGGCAGAGCCAAATGAGAAGCTCACAGCCTCTGCCTCCGGAGGCCGAAACCCTCGTCTAAGGTTCTCTGAAATCTTAAATATAACGAATTAGGTCTGCATCAATCATGGCCAGCGGTGTTAGCAGGCCCATGGTCTGGGGCACAGGGCATCACAAAATAGGCTTGGTGAGTCACAGGAGCTGTACAGAGGCCCCCCAGGGCCGAGTCACTACGGGGGGCCAAGTCCTGCGACTTCAGGTCAACACAGGTCTGGCTGCCAACAATCCTTGCCTGCCCTGAGCTGCCAACTTCAAACTGGCCCCAGACAGGAGAGGGTCACTCGGCAGGGAGTCCCCAGCTCCGGAGATCCTTGCGATCACACATACATACCTACATACATACACACACACACACGCTCACACGCTCGCCGCCCTCGCGCGCGCCCGCGACACAACGCGGACTTCCCAACCCCAAACACACGCGCGCACCCCCGGGCCAGCTGAGTTCTGTATTTCCTCTTCCTCAAAGCAACTCTATCGATCTCGGCCGCCCCTCTCCGCTCGGATTCCAGGGCCCCCAGAGCTCCGCTGCCTGCCTTCTCTGAAGGCGTGCCCAGTGCGCCCCCCTCCTCGGTGCCAGGATCTCCCATCGAAGCCCCCCTCCGTCCTTCGCGGTCCCAGCGGGGACCCTAGAGTGTCCCCGGGAGGCGGGTAGTTACTAACAGTTGCCCCCGGGACTCCCAGCTGCCCCAACCTTCCCCTTCCGTCCCTCCCGGCCCTCCATCCCTCTAGCCCATCACCGCCCCCTCCCAAGAGCGTGCTCGCCGGGGTATTCCCTCCCATCTGCCAGTGCCAGAGAAAAGCCGGGAGTCTGAGCCGCCAGTGCCTTCTCCAGCGCGGCCTCTCGGGTCTGCAAGCCCCCAAGCCCACATTCCCTCTGTCTCCAGTCCCCCGGCGCTGGCAGCGCAGCCCTTCAGCAGCCCCCTCCAGCCGGCCCTGGCCGAAACGTCTCGGCGACTGGCCGGGCCCTGGGCCCGGCGCTCCATCCCCGGCGCCCCCTCCCTCAGCTTCCACTCCCACTCCAGCCGCCCCCCTCTGCCCAGACTTCCCCAACTGCGGAGCGCCCCAGCGCGCCCGCAGCCTTCACCCCGCAGATCGCCGCGGCCACCCCCGCCCGAGTCGCGGCGCCCCCAGGGAGGAAACAAAAGTGTCTCCGCGGCGCCCAGCGTCCCCCAGAGCAGGACGCCTCCTCCTTGCCCCAACCCGAGCTTCCTCCCCGGCCGCGCTGAGGTCAGCGAGTCGGGGCGCGGCGCCAGCCCAGGAAACTTTACGAACCTGCCCGGGGTCGCAGGACAGCGGCGGCGGCGGCGAGGGTTCCCTGCGATCAGAGCTCTGACGACCTGAGACCATTGAAGTGGGGCCGGAGGCTCTGTCGCCCACCTCGGGGTCGCGGCGGTGTGGATGTCTCTGCCTCTATCCTGTGCCCATCCTCGCCCGCTCTCGCTTGCCCGAGCACACGCACTTACACTCCGGGTCGGCCGGCTGCTGCGCCGCCGGCTGCCGCTGCTCTCACTTCCTCTTCCTTCCTCCTGCTGGCCAGAGACACATTTTGCATCTGCAAGGCATCCCGAGATCAGCCGCGAACTCTCCTCCCGAGCGGACGCTGCGGAGTGGCCGCCGCCGCCCCCGGCACCTGCGCCCGGACGCGCGTGGTTGGCGCTTTCGCCTCCCGCCCGCGCCCTGGCGCCTGCCCACTGCACTTTGCCTGGGGGAATACCCACGACTTTTTGAAGTCCCCCTACGTAAAAAGAAGAAAATGTCAAACACCGTGCACGCCTCAAATCTGCTATAAATAATATGTGTGCAGAGCTTGACCTCTCAGATGGGCTCACATGAGCATTTTACAGGCACTAATTAACTCTGTCACCCTCACAGCGCCACCTCCGGGAGGCCGAGAGCGCGAGGCATCTTTTCCTGTGCTTTCATTTTTGGCAACTGGTTTGGAATTTTGAGGGGAAACTTCCGTGGGCTGTTTCAGGGCTACTTTAGGAGGCTGATGTGTTTGTTTTGACACTGTGCCTCTACCTTTGGACAGCGTGGCAAAAATAACAACAGAATGTTTGCTCCCCCTCCCAGTCACCTATGCATTTACCGACCACAAGATTTATTTCTAATCAGTTAAGCCAAGGACTCCCTAATTTGGCATAACTTTGCATAAATCAAGATGTTCTACCGGCAACTTGGTATTTAGGGTGCATTACTTAATTCATGCAACCTACTTCAGTCATTTTCAAAGCAGAAATCAAACACGTTCCTCCCAGCGTAGCTGCCAAGAGGGAAATGACAGTTATTGGAAGGTTGCAGGGGAAACACCTGTGCTCTCCAAATTCAGAAATATCTACATTGGCTCTCCCAGAAAAGGCAAAGGCAGTTGCTGTGCATTTCCCTCAGACCTGCAAAGGAGGTAAGCTGAGGGCAGGGAAGCTTTAGCACCTAAGATGGCAGGCAAAGCTCCTCTTTAAGTTCCAGTCCCCACTAAAGGAGATTTCAATTTTAACCCTGTGCTGGCTGTCCATTAGCAGCCAAGAGCTCCAAGCAGCTATTGCACACTTGAAACGTGGCTAGTCCTGAAATGTTCTATAAGTAAAATGGACACCGGACTTTGTGTGGAAAATGATGTAAGAGCTTGTTAATAATTTTAACGTTGATTACATCATTTCAAGAAATGATAGTAGGTTAGATATAATGAGTCAATTGGGTTAATGTATTGGGTTAAGATATAAATATTTATATATACAATTTTAAATGATTTCACTGGTTTCTTTTTACATTTTCAATGTGGCTACTAGAAAAAGTAAGATTATACATATGATTCCCATTAGTGGCTCACATTATATTTCTAATGAACAACCATGATCTGACCCCTTATTATATGCATAACCTCCAGAGGCAGTATTGGTAGCAGGAATATTTAAGTCCAGATCATTATAAGTCAATAACTTAAAGGAGGATGATTCCAGGAATGTAATTTAACTTCCCTATTTCCTCATCTATAAAACAGTAGTGATATAATAATAACAGTCAACAGGGAAACTATCAAATAAGGTCATTTAATACGTAGTTCATAAATGGAGCCTTTACTAATGACACTATGAGTTGCTTGTAGTGATAAGTATGAATCTGACCCACAACTTTTTAGCTAAGGCATATAAAGACCTTCACATTAGTGCAGACATCATGAGCACTCAATAAATGTTAGCTGTCATAATTGTCCCAAGAGTAAAGAGGGAATTCTCAGTCCCCTCCTTGCAGAGCAGTTAGACAAATGCACCTCTCTGTAACCTTGGTCCCAGCTCTGACCTCTGCAGTCAACATGGAGTAAGTCACATCCTTCCTCCGAGAGAGAACCTTTCAGGTCGTTGAAGACAGCCATTGCATTCTATTTAAACAGTCTCTTCTGAGGATTAAACATCCTCAGTTACTCCAACTCCTCTTCATGTGATGTGGTTTCAAATCTCTCTCATCTTAACCATTTTCCCCTTGAAGGACACCTGTCGCTGCTCTTTAAAAAAAATTAGTTGTCATAAAATTAATTAATTAACCATTAACATAAATTAATGCAAGCTGAGCTCTTAGTTATTTTTCAAATACATCTCACTGTTGATCCCATTTCAAGGGGAAGACTGGAAACTCTTTGCTATGTTACTGGCAGGCCATGTCCATGCTTATGGGGTTGGTCTTTGGGACCAAAGCCCTGGGTCCACCTTCTCTGAGTCTCTTTGGATTTGATCCAGGCATCCAGTGTCTCCTCATGTCCACAGATGAGGTAAGAACATTAGAGTCCTGGATGACACCCCACTAAGGGGCTCCCTCTGCCATGGTGGGGATCAGCATTCTTTGGGTTCACTGGTTCATTCAGTTACTAATAGCCCTCTTAGCTATGCAATTGTCAAGCCTTATTTTTCTATTGTATTCATAAAGACATCTTAGAGATCTCAAATGCCTTAGAGAAATCCACCTCCACCCTGGGCTCAGCTGATGGTCTGCAGTGGGCACGGTAGAGTTGTCATGTACAAAGGCTCCATCTCTGAACTTTGTTGTTGGGTATAAATCCCAGCATTGCCATTTACTAGCTGCATTACCCTATGCAAGAGACTTGACTCATGGGATTAGAGCTACACCTACCTGGGAGGGTTGAGTGAGGATTAAATGAGTTAATACATGTAAGTTCTTAGAATACCGCCTGGCACATAGAAGCACTCAATGAATAGCTTAGCTATTATTATCCACAACAGTCCTCTAATCAACAAGTCATGTTAACAGCGTCCAAAAAAGAGCAACAAATCCTCCCTTTTCCCACTTATAGGAGAAGGAGAGAGCTTGTATTGCTGCTCTGGTTTTACTTCAGCTCCTGGTCAGAGCCTGGGCCATTCAATTGTTAAGTCACGCTGTAGTTGAGAGGAGGACCATTTTAGGGTAAGGACGAGAATCCGACTGCAGCCCTTCACTAGCACTTGCAGCAAGTCCACCTGGGCAGGGCTTAGACTGCAGATGGGCCAGCCTCATCTGCATCTCAGGTGGTAGGGAAGTGGACTCAGGGTCTTCTCTGCAGGACCACCCATCTCTGTTTCAGGATAGGTAGGAGAAGAGGAAGCAGGGTAGGGATAGTTGGCTAGAGAACAAAACTCACTGGGGCGTCAAGTCTAACCTGCTCTCCCCAACCGTGCTTACAAGACAGCTTGGCATTGTTGATGGCTGGAGAGGTGCATTTGGGGGAACTTCCTAGATTTCAGTACCTTGATCCTGTGTTTCCCGTGTCTTTATTCTTCCTTGTGTGTGCAGAACTCCAAGATAGGAGGGGCAAGTGGCAGTTTATTAGAATGTCAACATGAGACCGCAAACTGCAAAAATGGCCAGTTGTATTTTTAATCAATGATTACTCATGTTGATCCACTCTAAGTGCTCACAAATATTCACTTCTAATTCATTTAAAAAAAAAACTTATTGGACTCCAAATGGGCCCTGTACATTTAATAACGCATTTAGTAATTTGCTTCAGAATTCTGCCCCAATCAGCCTCAACTTCCTTGATCTATAGCTTGAAGAATCTAGTCTCCTTTCCTGTCTTATAATCAGGCTCTTGTTGGCTTGACTCCAGTCTTCAAACAGCTCTGGAGGCAGAGAGAATGGCCTCAGCTCCAGGAGGCTGCGGCACCAGAGGTAACAAGGTCTGGACTTCAGGCAGACACCTGTGCTCCAGAGCCACTGGTCTCAGCCCTGCATGCAGACCTCAGTTTCAGAGTCTGCTTCCTGGGGAAACTGATCTAAGACAGCTGTTCTTATGTTGTGGATATTATATCTTCTCTTTTTGCCCTGTGAACTCTATTTCCTTAGGTTATAGTTACTCAGTGAAGACTGATGTCACCTTGGCTCGGTGCCTAGCTTGGCATACGTGATTCTCTGCTCACCTGTCACTGCTGTTTCTATTTTCTATAGCTTGCAATTGATGATCCTGGGGAAGCGGGAGATGGATTGCAGGTGGTGGTCCTGGTAGTTTATCCCTGTGTGTGGTTGCACCCTCTCTAGGAGATTAAAGGACAGCTGGAGCCCCGCCTTTTCAGCCCCAGTGCTCCCGTTCACTGCTCCATCTGGATGCAAGGCTAAAGCCATAAGCGCTTAGCAAAGTAGTGGTGGAGGGAGCAGAGTAGCCCCACAATTAATCACCCTGAGTGCCCTTGAACAGCTCCTGTCTCTATATGTGTTTACACTGGCCTCGGAGAACCCTTGAACCAAACTACTTCTACCTCTGTCATAGAAATATTCTGCTTGCCTATTGGGCTGTGGTTTCCTCCCATTTTAATTTTTTCTATATCTGACCCAGTCTTCTCTGCAAAACTTCTGGTGGCCTGCTTTTCTTTCTTTCTTTTTCTTTCTCTCTCTTTGTACTTTCTCTCTCTTTTTTTTCCTTCCTTCCTTCTTTTTTTCCTTCCTTCCTTCCTTTTTTTTCTGGTGTGGCCACAAACTCTTCTTTTTATATCTATTCTTTCATTTCAGAGGGTTTAGGGCTAGCAGAGGGGTATATGTGTGGGATTGGACACTATATTTCCAAGCTTATTACTTTTACATTTTTAAGGTTTATTCTATTTACATTCTGCTGCCTTCTGTCCTGACACTATAATTAAAGTTTCTTTATACATTATCTATTGGTTGATTCTAAAAATTGAAAAATAGAATTTACAATATTGAGTTATATATTATTACTCATGGCTAAGCCAAATAGCATGAGTGGACATGAAGAGAAGGAGTATAATCCTATGTCATTAAGCCTGTCATCTCTGAAGAAGAATGCATCAAAAGTCAAAATTAAACAGGGGCCGGCCCAGTGGCGCAGCAGTTAAGTTCGTATATTCGGTTTCTTGGCTGCCCGTATCCCGGGTGAGGACATGGCACTGCTTGGCATGCCATGCTGTGGTGGGCGTCCCACATATAGGGTGGAGGAGGATGGGCACGGATGTTAGCTCAGGGCCGGTCTTCTTCAGCAAAAGGAGAAGGACTGGCAGTAGTTGGCTCAGGGTTCATCTTCCTCAAAATAAATAAATGAATATATATTTTTTTAAAAAAAGATTAAACAGATTCTCTGTTCCGACATTCTGACAGTTGCCCAAAATTTGAGCATATTTTAATTTACCTTGAGGAGGCATCGTGGTTTTCTTTGTGTTTTTTCCCTTCTTGGAGTTTTAAATTTCCAAAGCTTATTAAAATCTTCCACGTTCTTAAGAATGGAATCCACTTTACTCTTGAAGTCACTGTCCACGGAGCCTCAGGTGTTCTGTCTGAATGTGGCCTACTCTCTGCTGTTTTCCCAGGATTTCTTCTCATTACCTTCTACTTACTTTCAATGTTTCTTGAATACTTTATCTTCTGCTAAGACTCCTTATTTCCCTGAAATACCTACCCAAATAATTTTTTTCATAAAGCAATGAATGAGTGGTAAACTTTTCTAAGAATCTGCATGTCTGAAAATACCATTTTTTGCAGTTGCATTTGGTAGCCATCAGACCTCTTAAAAATATGGCTTATTACCTTCAAGCTGATAAGAAGTCTGAAGCCAAAATGATCTTCTTCTTTTGCAGTTTGCCTCCTGTGTGCGTGTGTGTATGCCTATGTGTATGTGTGTTTCCATTTCTAGAACCATTTAGAATCTTCTCTTTATCCTCGCATCCTGAACTGTTAACAGAATGGAAATGATTGTGGGTGACTTATCACTGTTCCCACTGGCACTGCAATAGGCCTTTCAATCTAAAGACTTGTCTTCCTTCACCCTGGGGAAATGTTATCTATATTTTCTTCATTTTCACCCAATTATCTACATTCTTTTTTCTAGAATTCTATTTAAATTGTTGTTGGACCTTCTGTCTTAAGCCTCCATATCTCCTACCTTTCTTCCCTTTTTTGCTGTGTGCTCTTCTATAAGATCCCTGACTTTATCCTCTGACCCTTTCGTTGAATTCTGTTGGTATCAACCATCATGTCTTTTAGTATTTCTGGTTGTTCCTTTTTTCCTAGCAGCCTATTCCTCTCTTAAGGACATAATATCTTCTTAAGTCTCTTCTGAGAGTTTAATTAAAAGCTGATTTGTTTTGTTTTGTTTTTTTAATTCTCTCTGTTTCCAGAGTCATCTGTTAAATTGAGGTCCATTTTTTCTGTTTGTTCACCTTGGCTCTTATCTTTGGGACTGATGGTTTTCTTTGATAGTCTAGTGATCCTAGATTATAAGTTTTTATTCCCCTATATTTATATTTATGAACATGGATGATATATGTGTGGATATTTTCAGTCATTATGAAATTCTGTTTCCCAGCAGACCTCTCCTCAGAGTGTGAAGACTGCCTCTGAACACTGTGGATGAGGGATGTGGACAATTCTCTCAATAGGGTGTCCACAGACTGAACCAGCAAGCACACTTTCATCCCCTCAACTCACAGCCCCCAGGCTCTGGAATGTCAATAACAAACATGGAGACCCAGACTTTTATAGGCAAGCCTTTTCATTTCTTCAGTAGCTTTCCATTTTTAACCAAGTGGTAAACAGTACTGCTGCTAGTCCCCTTCTAAATGTAGACAGACTCAGTGCAGCAGCTGTTCTATACCTTATCCTATAACTAAATTCCTTGATTATTGCTCCACAGTCCATTCTTGCTCCCAGTGCTTGCAGCATCTGGGTTTGGAGCCAACACAGGTTTTGCTGGACAGATTGCTCCTATGCCTTTATATCACCCTTCTCCTGTGTCTGTTCCAAAGAACAGCTCCATCCACTCTGGTGGATGATCACTCAGATCCAATCTGCTTTCTGTACTACAGAAATTCATCAAAGCTCTGGCCTGTGGTCCCCCTGTCTGTTCTCCCTGTGGTTTCCTTATTGATCCCCTTTTGTATTCTTTTACTGCTATTTCAATGGGCTTTGAAGGAAGAGGTGAGAAAACCCAAATGCTCAGGCTACCATCTGTAACACAAACCTCTCTTAATTTTCTAAATCACTTTACTCTAACTCAGCACTCATTTTCTCAGTTGACTGGAGATCCAGTCTCTGTTGACTGTACAGGTCCATAACCCTCCCCATGATCATATGAGTGAATGGGAATGTTTATAGGTGACCCAAGAGAGGTCTCTTAGTCTGTGGCTTCTTCACGATGGAGCCTCCACGTTGAGGGCAGACAGGTCTTCTGGTGTTACCTGCTCACTCAGTCACATGTGGCTGTGGAGATCTTGCCTGACGTGGTTTCTGAAGCCCTGGTGCTCAGTTCCCAGTGCCCCAGTCTCCATTTAGTCCAGCCTTTCCATTCTTTATGGGCAGGACAGCTTACCTGGATTCTTCAAAACGTCAATGTCATAAAGATTCCAAAGTAAAAAAAGAAAAAGTAAAGAGATGATTCTAGACTAAAAGACATGAGAGAGATTACTCACACATAAATAATGCAATGAGTCAGCTTTGATTAGATCCCGATTTGGGGGGAAAAGCTACAAAATATATTATTAGGACCATTGGGGAAATTTAAATAGTCACTGGATATTAGATGATATGGTATTTTTTACTTTCTCAGGTATAAAAATAGTATTGTGCTTATGAAAGAGAATCTTCTGATATAAATATATTAATCAAGTTTGGCAAAATGTTAACAACTCTTGAATCTAGGAGGAGGGTACACAGGCACTCGTATAAGTCTTTCAACTTTTCTGCATGCTTGTAAATTTTCAAAATAAGATGTGGGAGACAAAATTATGTTTGTTGGAGGGAGTAGTCCTGAATTATTTTATCAAAACCCATCAGGGACTTTAGCTTTACCTATATGGGCCCGCTGATGCAGAATACATTGGCCAATTCTGCTGAATTAATAGGTTTCTCCTGAAACTTAGAATCTTGCCTACTGGAATGAGTTGAGATCTCCCAAGTTCATGTAGAAAGCTACAAGAATATCGGAAAGAGTATCTTTTATACAAGACTCTAGAAGGACGACAAAAGGACAGAGTGAAAATGACTGAACTCACATATTGAGTAAAAACTACGTACATTTAATTGTTTAGTTAACATGCTTATATTCTGTAAATGCTATAGAGTGAGACTCTGGTCTTAACCTTCCATTTTTTTCTCATTAGCATTGGTTCTAAGGGTGTATCTGGTTTCTTCTTTAGTCATCCAGGCTCTAACTTGTCCTTTAGCCTTATCTATGGCCTACAGTATTAGGAAGTGAAATGCTCCCTTCCTTCTATCTAGAACTGTATTACCAATTACTATTACTAACAACATGTAGGGTCCAGGCAAATCTTCTTTAGAATAGCTCACACTCTGGATTTGTCTGGTTGTTTCCTTTGGTGTCGTTTTACTTATTTCTCTGTCCTTTATACTTCTGTATGAGTTAGGTTCGATGAGCTTCAAGCTAAAAATTTTTCGCAAGAACACTTCATGAGTGATATGGGGACATGACATTGCGTCACAGTGATATATGCACTGTCAGTCTGTGCCTCTCTTGGTGGTGCTAACATTAACCTCTTGGGAAGGTTGTCACCACCAACTAGATCACTTCAGTGAAAGGTACATTTTCTCTTTACAGTTAATAAGAAATCTAGGGGAGTTTTACACTGTGCAAATATCCTATTTCAGAACAATGTTTTACCCAATGGTTTTAACATCTACTGATAATTGTCCCCAATTACAATTTGATTCCACCTTGCCTCCTATTTACTTTCATTTATTTCCCCAGTTATGAATTCCAGTAACCGTATCTCACTTCTCTCTCCCCTCCAGCCCCCTGG
This sequence comes from Equus quagga, assembly GCF_021613505.1. Classification (NCBI taxonomy): domain Eukaryota; kingdom Metazoa; phylum Chordata; class Mammalia; order Perissodactyla; family Equidae; genus Equus; species Equus quagga. Next base: position 91,608,488 of record NC_060274.1, read on the forward strand.
AATTGATGTTTGTCCCTACTCTCACCTGGCTTCAGACTTCTATTCTTTTGTTCTCTTTCAGACTCAACTCATGTCTCCAGTCTTATTGTCTTTCATTGTCTTTGCTCCAGTCTGTCTCCCTTCAACCCAGGTAGGTACTGTCTCTTTCAAAGGTGGAGGGGATTTGGGCATATATATTGTGTTAAAAGAGCTTATTTCCACCTGGGCATGCCATTTACTATATCAGTACTACACACTTTTTGGAGGAATAGAGGGGACTCCCAGCAGGGCATCGGTGGAAAATATCGCAATGTATTTCATCATGAAAGAGTCCCAAGAAAAGCAAAGAAATTGTTCCTTGTTTTCTTTCTGCTATTAGAGGCAATTTCATGTCTTCCCAATTAGTGGAATCAGAAAATTTTCCTGTCCAAGACCACAACTACAGTCTCAGCTCATTTTCCTTCTGCGTTTACTGGCCTAAGTTCTCCTGCAGGACTCAAAGAAGGACAGCACACACAGCTGGGTAAAGATTACAAACCAAGTAGGGAGAATTTGCATATTACAAACTTGACATCAAATAAATGAGGCTCTCGTCCCTGATGTTGCAACGTTCCAATCAGGGTTCTGCTGTTGGAAGTTTTAAGTTTCTTCCAAGCTTCCTCTATTTTCATCTTCGGGGGTCATTATTTTTCCAGACCTTGGTTCTTTGGGCCTCTATTATTCCTACTTTACTCTTTTTTTCTATCCTCCATAAACAAATTTATTTTTCACCAGTTTCTTGTTTTTTGTGAAAGTAAGGTCCTTCTAGTCTGAGCAACAGATTTGCCCCAGGTTTAGGGATAAAAATGTTTTCTTCAACCATGGAAAGTTTTCTTGTGCCCTTTGCAGTCAATCTCTCCCTTCTCTTCACCCAGCCCTAGCAATCACTGATCTGCTCTCTGACACTATATCCATAGCTTTACTTTTTCTAGAAATCCATGTAAATGGAATCACAGACCATATACTCTTTTATATCTTGCCTTTTTATGTGTGATCTTTATATCAGTAGTTCATTTTTTTTGCTACTGAGTGGTATTGCATTGTACAGATATATGATTATTTATTCATTTATTAATTCACCTGTTGACCATTTGGATTGTTTCTAGTTTTTAGCTATTGTGAGTTAAATTGCTACAAACATTTATGTAGTTTGTGAGTGAACATATAGTTCCATTTCTTTTGGACAAATGTCCTATTTATTGATTATGAAAATGATACACTCAGTTACAGGTGTATCAATTTGTAAAAACTCATCAAAAATGTAAACTTAAAATTTGTACATTTTGTCCTTCAATAGGTGACAAGCTAAGCAAACCGTGGTCATTCATACTATGGAAAACTACTCAGCAATAAAAAGGAATGAACTATTGAGACTCGTAACAACTTGGATGAAAAATATCATACCCTAAAAAGTCACACACCATATGATTCCATTTAAATATCATTCCTGAAATGCAAAAGTGTAGAAATGGAGAACTGATTAGTGGTTTCCAGGGGTCCGAGATATGGGGTGGGAAAGTGAGGGAAAAAGGAGGTGTATGGCTATTTAAGGGCTACATGAGGGATCTTCATGGTGATGGAATTGCTCTTTTTCCTGACTGCATCAGTGTTAATATCCTGGTTATGATATTGTACTATAGTGTATAGTGTATATAGGGTAAGTGGTTCACAGAATCTTTCTCTATTATTTCTTACAGCTGCATGTGAATAAACAATTATCTCAAAATAAAAATCTTAAATTTAAAAAAAGGTGAATTTCATTATATATAAATTATGCCTCTTTAAAGTTGATTTTTAACAAGTGACTCTTTCAGTCTGTAGAACACTCACTCAATTGTACCCTCCAAAGACCACTCAGAATTTTCCTGAAACACTGTTCCCTCTTTGTCTGGGTACATGACACATTAGTGAGGGGCTCTGAGCCATTTGGTGCTCCACCTTTCTCCTCACTCACATCTTCTCCAAGAATCACAATCATATCTTCCAACTTCCCTTCCTGGGTCACCACGCACAACTCAGAGGGCAGCACACATGAGCTCATCTACTAGCTTGGTCTCTCCAAAGACACATCTGCCTGGAGAAACTTAGCTCATCTATAATTCTATATACATTGATTTTTTTGGATTTAGTTCCCAAATTGATTGAAGGTTACTTTCAACTTTTAAATATCCACCATGACATCAATTTTAAGATCAATGCCCCAATTTTTGCAATTCTTTGCCAACACCCTATATTGTTTGCCCCCAAATATAACCTTACCTCTTCTTTCACTGCAAAGGAACAAAAGGGGAGAATTAAATGTGAAAGATAACTTAAAGACAGTGTAGGAATTTTACTATTAATTGCCAATTTGAAGGCTTTGGACTTGATATGATTCTTGTATAAAAAAGAAAAAATGTTTTGTTAAATATTTGGATGAAATTTGGAGGATCTCATATTAATACATTTTAAGGATGGAGCAGAGACTCAAAGATGTTCAGTGACTCGCCAAATGCATACAACTATAAAATGGCAGATGAGAATTGAAAGCAGATTTCTCAATCCAGAGCCATGATCGTTCTGCTACAAGGGAAATCCATACCACCTCTCTATAGCTGACCTTATAGAGGTTGTTGAAGATTTAAGTTTGAAGGCTATGAGATGGTCAATTGTATTTGGGTAAAAGTGTCTTTGCAGTCATTAACATGACATAGAATTTGTGTATTACAAAACTATAGAACATGGAACCTGCAATAATTTAACATTAGGCACAGACTTACTGCATGCCACTTTGGATCAGGGAATGTGTAAAAACAAGCCCTGGCCCCTCTCCTGTTTTACTTCATTCTTTATGGAAAGGAAAGAGAGGAATTGGATCACTTTATTTAGTGAAATTTCCTCCAAATAAGGTTTGCTTAGAAACCACCACTGTGAAGACAATCCTACAGGAATTACCAGGATAGGATGACATACCAAATACAACTGAGCATCCGAAAGGTAATCTAAGTGTACTGCTTTTGACTGTCTGCTTTCATTTAAGTATATTATGAAGCCATTTCAAGGTTAACAGATACAGATTTGCGTCCTCATACTTAATCACTTTGTAGTATTTCATCTTATGAATTGTTGGATATTTAGTTTTTAAATTTATCTCTATTATAAATGACAATTCAATGAACATCTTTGCACATGCAACTTTAGACGCTTTCCCTATTATTTCTTTAATAAATACTTAGGGGTGAAATTGTTGGATTGAAAGATGGATGTATTATAACGTTGTTGCATATCACTAAATCGCCCTCCAGAAATATTGTACCAAAGCAATAAGCTCATAACTGATCTTCCTGATTCTATTTTCTCTCTCTTTTCAATCCATACTGCACATTCCCAGACTAATGTTCCCAATAAGTTACTTTATTCCTTTCTAAAACTTTAAAGGTTACCCATTGTCTACAAATAACTCCAAATTCTGGCACTCAATGCCTTCTGCTCTCAGGTTGGCCTATCTCTCGCAGTTTTATCTCTCCTAATTTTCTACATGATTTTCAGAATTTAATCAAATATGTTCACCAAACAGGCATATATTTGAAAAGAAAGGCCTGCATTGCTTTAACATCAGTCCCACAAACACTTTCAATTTATTGACGTCTTCATTCATCTTTACCTATTTTATTCCCGTTTCTGAGAAAGCAAAGTCCAGTCTACTCCATTCCGCATTTCAGTTTGAATTTAAACTTAAACATAACGGAACTTAAAGTTGTGTAAGCCAAACCCAGGAGACCACAGAGGAGGCTTGCATGGTTTCCCCCACCAATCCGTCCTTCTCCCTACCACTAGTTCTCTGTTTCTAAGATGTCGATCTGATCACATCACTTCCTTTCTTTTTAAGCCTCCAATAGTTCATCACTGCATACTAATAATAATCCAAAGTATGAACATACACAGCCCTTAACAGCCCACTTTTTGCCTCATCTGCCAAGACAGAGGCACACATTTGTCTGGAAACTCCACCCCTGCCTGAACTTCCTCCTCCCAAAGGCATCAGAAGCTTTAACTCATCTCTGCCTCACTTGTGTCTGTCCTGCTGACAGAAAGCAGAGACACAGGTGAAAGGCAAACCATAGTGAGGGAGATATTTGGAAATATTTGTTACAGATATGATAATGGATTACTATTGCTGATATGTAAGGAACTCAGCACAACATGAACATACTAAAACTCCAAAAAGTAAATGAGTAAAAGATATTAGATAATTCACAAAAGGGGAAATGCAAGCGGCCTATGGGACATTAATGAAATTCAAATAAAGAATTCAAAGAATTCAAACAACTATGAGTAATTGTTTTACTCCTCAAACTAATAAATATGTATTTTTTAAAGTTGTAATTATAGTGGTCCAGAGTTTAGGGAGATAGACACAGCTATACATTCCTTGAAGAAGTAGAAGTTATCGCAGTCTTTCTGGAAAGTGATTTGACAAGAGCCTTAAAAATATTCAAGTCTTTTGACCCAGAACTTTCCCTTAGCCTGATAATGTATTACTTAAAGAAATAATCAGAGATAAAGACAAACATGATTGGTCCAAAAGTGTGTGTCCAAGCTTCTCTTATTAGCTACAACAATGGAACTCAGTGGTCAACAATAGGACAATGCTTAAATGAGTTACAGTTTGTCCATATTATGGACTATTAAACACTCATTAAAATGGCCTGTATAAATGAAGAATTTTCAATGATGTTGGAAATTATATAATGTGGTATGAAATATAACATATCATTGAATGAAAACAAAAGACGTTTGTGTATACATTATATTTCAACTGTATAAATGCATACTGAGAAATATCAGTGCTCACTGAGAGTGAATCATGTGTGTTTGCTTTCTTTTCTTTGTAAGTTAAACAATGGGCATGTTCCCTTTAAAAATTGCAAAAATTTTAAAAACCTATATCACATGTTTGCCTTGGAGTCTTTCATGCTTATGTCACTACTCTCTTTTCTGTCCTTTCATCACCCTGTTTTGGTATCTGTTACTCCTACGACATTTGGCAAATAAGCCAAGGAACTCATCTCCCCATAAAGATCATAAATCCCTCAAGAGTTTGAACTGCTTCTTTTGCAAGGCTGCGTGCTTTGAAAAACTTGAAACCATTTGCAGGATGGCTAAATGCATGAATATTGAATGGCTGCCTGCCTTAAACATTTCTGAGAGGTGAGTTGTGTCACTTTGCTCTCTAAACGGGTGGAGCAGCAGTTGGTCTGAAGAGCCAAGTGGGTTCTGTTTTAAGCGGGCAGGCTCACACTCCACCTCCATCTTTCCTTTATGTGTACACAGCTGGTGATCTCTTTAGGCAATGTGTGAAACTCAAGTTTCCTATCTGGACATTGCCTTAAGCACTGATGGAATGCAAGGTTCTGGTCAGTCAAATGTTTGGAGAACCTACTTTAAAAAAAAAAAGGCTAGAAGCTATTGCTATAAGCACATTTTCATAAATCCAGTAAATAAGGGACATACTACTACTTTTATTTGGACACTTCTTTTATGAATGCCTGGGGCATATTGTCAGAAACCTTATTTAGAATATTAAGTCTTAAATATTCCAGACTTAGTGGAAAGTTGATGGTGTTTCCTGAATCCCTCTTCTGCTTGCATTTTAAAAAAAAATAAAGAGCGATCACATCAAAGGCCTCCATTCATTTATTCTCAGCTATTAGAAGAAATGTCTAAATTACTGCTGAAGATTATGCAACAAAGATATTCATCTTGCTACCAAAATTATTAGTGAATTGAGAGAGGCCATTTTTCTTTAAATGAGGATGGCTAACATTCTAGTTTTAATCCTGTGACATTAATACCTTCTTTCTAGTCTCCGTCCATTGTTTTGCAAAGGTTGGGAATGCGGACTCTGGAGTCAGAAATTGGGTCCCAATTCTGCCTCCACCACTTACTAGCTCTGTGGTCTGGTGTAATCTCTTCACTCTCCAAGACTTAGGTTCCTCATTTAGAAAATGGGATAGTCAGAGTACCTGTCTCATAGGGTTGTTATGAGCGTGAATAAACTAATATATTTTAATTGGAAAATTTTAATTGCTTTTAAGATGTCAGCTGTTATTACTTTAGTTGTGCAGGATAATATAGAAATTAATGAAAAAACACCGCGGTTAACAGAAGGCTTCTCCAAAGTCACACCACTTATAAATATTGCTGTTTGTTCAGTTGATTCTTCCTATATTTTGAGCTGTCCTGAAAAAGAAGTATTACAGTGTATTCAGACATATGTCTTGTACATGTTATGGAGGTAAGCAGAAAGTGATTTCTCTCCTCCTCCTCACAGCAAAATTTCTTTCAAAGCCAAATCTGTCATCATCTCTCCTTCCTCATCTCTACCTCCTCCAGTTTGACCTGTGTTCCTGCTACCCCATTGAAACTGCTTTGACAAGGCCACCAACCATCTCAGATTTGTCAGCTCAAAAGGAAATCTTCCATCTTCATTCACTCACTCTCCCACAAGCATTCCATAGAGGGGGTTATTTGCTCCTTCTGAAATCCTCTTCTTTTCTTTTCCTTCAAATCACACTCTTCCATGTTATTGCCCCTCCCTTCTTAGGCTCTTTTGCTAGTTTTCCCTCTTCCATCCAAACTCCAAATGTTTGGTTGCCTCGGGACTCAGCCTAGGTCCTATTCCGTTCCTTCCACAGTAATCTGTTCCTATCTCATAGCCTTGAATACCATGTATATGTGAATATGTCCCAAACTAAATCTCTGAGCCAGACATTTCTCATGATCTGCAAGCTCATAAATCCACCTACCCACTTGATTCTTCCACTTTCAAGCACATCGTGTCTAAAACCCAACCCGCTTACACCCCTGCTCCCCAACCTTCTTCCCAATCTCAGTAAATGGCACTGCTATCCACTCAAAATATTTCTCATGCCCATCCACTTCTACAGTGGTCTTGTAAAAATAGAAATGACATAATATCGTTTCCCTATTTAAAACTCTTGAATGGGAACTTATGGTTAACAGAATTAAATTTCCCCCCTGACTGCAGGGCCAGCATTATCTGGGTCCCTCTGCCTAACTGACTTCAGCTCATGCCACTCTTCTCCCTTCAGGTCATCCTCACCCTCTGCTCCAGATATACTGGTATATTTCTTTTCCTTGAATAGAATAGGCTTGTGCCTCCGCAGACACTTTGCACGTGCTCTTCTCTCTGGCTTCTCTCTGGCACTCACCTGGCTCTCTGCATGGCTAATGCCTTCTTGTATTTCAGACCTAGGCCTCTGCTTCCCCTCAAGTAGATCTGCCTTGACCACCTATCTAAAGTAGACCCCCCCACACTCCACATATATCATTCTGTTTATTTTGGTTACAGTTTTGTCAAAACCAGTGGTTATCTTATTAGATAAGCTTGCGAGCTCCTTGAGGACACCAGGTCACTGTTCATTACCTGTTCAGCGCTATATCCCAGGATTCTGGTAGAGGGCCTGGCACATGATCAGCTTTTGGTAAATCAAGTTTATCAAATGCATGTATGCCATAGTGTTCTAAGAATGGGGCTCGGTTTGAAGGAGACACAGGCCCTGCCCTGCTTGATAAACATCATCATAATGATCACAATGTGCAGTGGAAACCCACAGGTGAAGGAGAAGCTTCATCAAGGAGTTGACATCTGCATTCAAATGAGTGTAAATATGCTGGGGTGCAAGGTAGGGAAAGGATGCTTGGGCCAAGTGAACAGCAAGAGCAAAGGCCTAGAGGTGTGAAAAAGCATGCTATGTTTAAATTGTTAGCTCAAACAGGTTTTCTGAAGAAAGTAAAATTAACACAGAGTAGAACTTGGGGTAAGAAAAGTCAGGACCTAAATAAAATCAGATGATGGAAAAAGAGTTTTAAATTTAAGCAGAAAATGCAATTTCACCACTATGGCTCATTTAAGCTACTGGTAATTAAAAGCATATATAGTAACAAACACCACCTGGGTTTTGCAGGTGTGAATAAACTTTAAAAAACTCTGGAGGGAGGAAAAGTTTGAAATGGCTCGAGATGCAGCTAAAGAAACCAGGGGCTGTGAGTTCAATGCCTTTTGACCAATTGGAGTAAATATGGTGAGGGCAACAACCATCTGGCAGAAAAATTGCATTTATATCATTTTATATCACCTCATTTTACTTCAATGTGTCAAACATTTATCCAGGCTCTGGGCTAGGTAGTGGAAATAGAAAAAGCAATAATCTTGGGCCTCAAAGAGACCATCGTCCAGTCAAAGACAAAGGTACGTGAATAATTGCCATTCTAGGACTTAAAGAAAATAACTTTGTGTAATAATCTCAGTAAATGTGTAAACAGTTGTTTAAAGTGATGTAAATCATTATTATTTAAAATCCAACTGGAAGTTTGCACTAATCCCAGTCTGCACATAAGGACAGTTCTGATGGTGAATTGCACAGAGCAAATAAATGTCGGTCATGGAAACTGGTTGGAAAATGCCACAAATTTCTTTTCATTTATATATGAGAGATCTTTTCCTTGTTTTAAAGATTTTATTTTTTTCCTTTTTCTCCCCAAAGCCCCCCAGTACATAGTTGTATATTCTTCGTTGTGGGCCCTTCTAGTTGCGGCTTGTGGGACGCTGCCTCAGCGTGGTTTGATGAGCAGTGCCATGTCTGTGCCCAGGATTCGAACCAACGAAACACTGGGTTACCTGCAGCAGAGCATGCGAACTTAACCCCTTGGACATGGGGCCAGCCTAGAGAGATCTTTTTTTTAGAAAAGAAAACTTTTATATTTAAAATTAATCTATGTTCATTTCAGAAAATGCTGAAAATTAAAAAGAAAGTAAATATATCCACCATGTTATGTATAAGTTTTAATAGGCATTTTTAAAACTAAAACTAGGAACACAGTATGATAGGTCTGCATTTATCTTCACTGATTTGAAGGTAGTATACTGTGCATTTTTGCATTTTATGTTGCTGTTGGTTATCTTTGCCTTTTATGAAGTAAAAATAAAAAACTGTAATCTTCTTACATCAAAATCAAGAATGAAAAGCAATCTTCTGAGTCCTCCTTATATGCAACATGAAAGTTAAAAACCTTTTTCCTTTTAATCACCCTAATTCCTTGGTTTCATAACATAATTTTTTGACTAAGATTTTGAGAATTAAATTATTCTTTTGTCATATATATCTTCTTTTTCAAAAAATCTTTTAGACTTGCATTTGGTATTATAACTAAATTTTCAACAGCTATTTCAACTAGGTGGTGCCTGTTGTTATTGGCTGAATTTTTAACATCATAAAATCTATAATCTTGAGTTCTTCATTTCAGTTTCTCTCTCATCAGATGAAATATGTCTTTTTAAAAACGGGGAAAGAGCTAATAGCATATTTTCAGAATCTCTACAAATCTGGGAATATTTTTATGTTGACTTCATACTGCAAGAAGACAATCTTGCATGCAATAGAATTCTCAGGGCACTTTTTCTCCCTCAAAGCTGCCCGTATTTTGTCTTCAGCATTTAGTGCTACAGAGCAAAAGGCTGAGGCTGGCCTGATTTTTAGCCTTTGCACATAAAACACTTTTTGAGTTATAGTCTTTTTTTTCTTTCTGGTCCTTCTTAAATAAATCAAGTATTTTGTCAGCATGTATCTAAATTTCCTAGGAATGTGGTGACTCCTATTGAGTTGAATTCCCTGGTATTTTTTGGTCCGGGAAAGTGTTATACAGTTATGTCTGATTCTTGCTTGTTCTGTCATTCTGTCTTCTTCAGGTATAGCACGTAATTACTCGGCTGACTCTCTATTCTCTGTCCTAGACTCTTGTTATCTTTCTTATCTTTTATTTCTTTATTCTCTTTCTCTGTTTCCCTGAAGAGTTCCTTAATCTTGCCCTCTCTACCACTGATTTGATTTTCTGAATTGGCCATTTTATTTTGTCCCAGTAATTGTGATTTGGGGTTCTGCTATTATGACATTTTTGGTTTGCTTGCATACCTTCCTTCTTTTACCAATTTCCCTTTTCATCTCAGACTCTTCGATTTTTATTTTTTTCTGCTTCTTTTTCATGAAGGTCATGTCTTTCTTCATCCTGTTGAGGTTGGCTGTTTTTAACAATTTCCTTTGGTTTCAGAAATACAGCCATTTCTGAGGCTTGTTTTTCCTCTGGAGTTTTTAGCATCATGTTCGGTATTCTTCATTCTTAGTTAATACCTTTTTTTCCATAGGCGTATTTTTTTTCTGTTTTTGTTTTGCTTGCTTCTCCATCCCAGAGGAAGAGAAATACATAAAGCCCCCTCTTGGGCTGCAGCAATCAAGGCATAAATAGTGCAAGATGAAAGCAAACTCTTCTCACCTTATGGCAAATGGCACTCATTGAATAAGTACTAGATTGATTGTATTTTTCAATCCAATTCCATCAGCTTTAGTGCTAGAGAAAATTCTTTCCAAACTCCAATAATAAGTTGGTAGAAAATCTTAGTTTTTGATGTGGTTGAATGTCCCCTGTCGCCTGACATCTTCATCTGTATTTTATTTTTGGGAGTTAGCAAGAGCCTTTTGGGGCCAATAACCTGATGTCATTTTCTCCTCCATGAAAGTAATTTTCTGCAGACCCATTTCTCCACTGCTCTGAACTTCTATTGGGTGATAAGAGCTTCTACTATTGATGCACTAAGTTGGATTTCCACCTTGTGATGGAAAGAAAAACTCTCTGCTCTCATCAGCAGTCCTAAACCATCCTTTTCCTTCATGTTGTGACAGGTTAACGGTCAACAATAAAGCATAAAGCGTCCTTCTCCTGAGGTGTTTTTCTTAGTGCTCAGAGAGGGCAAATCCTTGGGGCGAGGATGAAGATGATTCCCAAGCAATAGAAGCAGTTTACTCACATTCAGTTTGGGACTCTTTTTCGTGGTTTTGAATTTATAGGTAGCCTGATCTTCTAATAACTAGAGCTCCAGGCTCTGATGGAAGTCACCAAGTGAAATGCTTGGTTTACTAATCTGGTGCACTGAATCTATGCAAATGTTTTTTGTGTTAACCATGTCTTTTATTTCGTGTATTGTGATGCTTTGACAACTGGGGCCTTTCTGACCCTGGAGGGACTACTCCTCCCAGGGTTAGTCAATTCCTAGAGATAGTAAACAGCTAGCCGTTGAGCAGACCTTTCAAATTCACACCAACCAACTCAGAGCCCTTATCACCAGCCACCTGCTTTATCCAGCTTTCATACTCTGGACCACGACCCACTTGCCCTAATCACCCCAGGCCCAGGTACTAGATATCTAAGGACAGACCCCATGCCCCAGAACCAATTGAAATTGTCCAGACCAATCCTAAACATGCTTACAGTGCCAGGGCCATTCCTTTCTGCAGAAATCACAGGCCCTTGTTCCAATTTTCCACTCTCCCACTGCCTCCTGACTGACCCTGGGGCTTTCCCATGCAGCCCCCATGGCGTGATGTGCCCTCTTCTGTTGGGATCTGTGAGTAAAGCAAACTCTCTTTTCAGTGATAGTTGTCTTCTGATCTGGTGGCCTTGCCGTACTTAAATAATAATAAAATCTATATTTTAAAGCACTTTTAAATGGCAGAATTAAAAATATTTTAGTCTGTTCATGTTTATCTTTCAAAGCTGAGCAAGTAAAAGAAGAAAGTAATTTAGATATAAGGAATCCCAGGCGTTGGGTACAGGGTTGAAAAGAGAAAGGTAAAGATGGCCCAGAGCTGCCTTTAACTCCACTGCATTTAAACCTTCAAACAGTACTCATGATTTTAATGCCCCTTCCTAAAACAGCGCCAGGTTCTAGAATCAGCACCAGGAGATTGTGAGCATTCTCCACCTTGTTTGGATAGAGGGAAGCAGGTGGTAGTCAGTGCACAGAATGCAACGCCCCCGTTCACAGGGGGAGAGGTGCATGCTAATCACACACAGAGTGGGCCTGGTCTCCCTGTGAATCTCAGCTCACCGTGTTTCCACACACTTCATTCTGTTCATCAATTCTTCATCTCCAACCTTTCTACTCTGATATTAAACACAGTATTTCTTTTGTTCCCATTTCATTCTTTACTTTGTACAAATTGAATTTTCCAAAGTGCTTAAATTAATGCATAGCTTTAAGAAGTAATTATTTCTTCTTCTTCCTTGCAGTGGCCGTGGCATTGACAGTGAACCCAGCTCTGCTCTGGCAGATGGGCGGGCTTGTTAACACTTTCTTCTGTTAGGTGGGGAGAAGACACAGGGCTGCCTTCTTTAAGGTCACTAATAAACAAAGCCTATTTTCGTTCCTCTGCTGATAAAAGGACTATTCCTTCTTTCTACAAGCTCCTGCTTTTATTCCTCTAAGTTCTTGGTGAATTTCATGATAAAATTCTTTATGAAATTATTTATTTAGCAATTATCAGAGAATTCTGCACCTAAATTCTCTTCAAAAATTAAAGTGCCAAGTGTGATTAGAAGCCAATTGTGGTCCTATTGATTTTTAAAACTAGTTACATATAAACATTCCAACAATGAATGTTCATTGAGTGTCTATTCTGTAGCAGGCACCGTTCTAGGCACTGGGCATGCATCCAGGAATAGACAGAATTCCGTCTATCATAATTTAAATTTAAGATCATTTCATCATAGCATTGGCCAAAAGCCTATAGAAGCAATATAACAAAATATAAATGTAAGGATAAAAATATAAATATCCAATCTTTTCTGCCTAGGTTGATCTGAAAAGGTTAGTTTATTCTAATGTTGTGGCCTGTCAGATGGGGTAAAGCAGAAGAACATTGTCCCAGTTATAGCTGAGAGAGACTAAGGCCCCTGAGCCAGGGGTAGGAGGGATGACCCTTTTTCAATCACAAAATGTTGTGTTGGCTCCACCAAATCTGGTTGCAGCCCTTCCCATATTCGACTCCACTAGTGAGTTTCTGCAGCTGCCATTCATATTCCGGTCATAGGTGGGCTGTGTGAGTGTTCATGGTCCGCTGAGTCCCCATGGGTGTTTCAGTGGAAAGCTGGGTGAGGCCAACTTAGAAACCGCTAGTTCCATGCCACAATGGCTTGTTTGGAGAGCTAGATTTTCAAAAGGCTGTTTATTCTGCAAACAGGTGAAATTCCATTAATCTTTGAAAACTCATAGCCTGAAGCTACATGATGAAAAATCTAGCTTAATCTCTGACCTAAGGCAGTACAGATTTTTTTGAAACAGCCTGAAAATCTCATTGTTATGTGTTATGGAAGGATTAGAGAGAATTATGTTTCCTCCAGGAAGGAGTTATGGCAATTTTTTATCAGTAGCTGGTCGAAAGTGACTGGAAAGATGCCCTTCTCCCTCATGGTTGGAAGTGGTAAGTCTTGCTCAACCCAAAGAACAAAGGTCAGGGGTGAGGGCAGGAGAGGAACTCCTCCTCACCTGAACCATGGCATACCCTTGGCTTGTGCCAGGCACAGAGTTGATGCTTGTTGAATGAATAAATGGTGACTTGTTCTTGAGTGTGTGCAAAATGCCTCCAGGAGACTCCCAGAAATATTTGGGGTGGTGGGGTCCTATATAGGAAACGGATCTCCTGTGAACTGATGAGGTTTCCTCTTGGAGTGAAGTTGGGCCCTTAATGTGACCTACTTTTTGCCAAAAACTTTGTGAGGCTGGGAAAACTCAGGATGCTTCTGTGAATTAAAATGGTCCAAATTCGCAGGTTTCAACACTTGTTTTAGCCATAGAATCCCTTGTTTAAGCAGAAGCTCCATATTTAGAACAGGCAGAAGTGGGACTTCTCTGTTGGAGAACCTGGAACATATCTTCCCAGGCTCTGTCTCTCCAAAGGCCCCTCCACAGGCCACAGTCTGAAAACACTGGCCTAGAGATCCATTATGGGCTAAATATCTAGATGCTGTGAACAGGTTGAACTATATTTAATCTTTGCCCTTACTATACCTGATTCCAAAGTTAAAATTTGGTCATTTGCTCTCATTCTCAACATCCACTGATTTCCTAATCAAATTCTGGAAGATTACTCAATCTGTGTTCTTGGCTTCGTGTAGAAGAGAAAAATATCATCAAGTTTAAGCTCTGGAGATTGAACACTGACCAATGCCATCTTATAGCATGCCATTTGACACCATCTTCACTTTGAGGCTTCCAATTTTCAAGGCAAATGTATGGTGGATCAAAGCTCTGCTTAAGGAAAAATATCTCACTTATGTAAGACTCTATCATTCAAACGTCACTTTATAGTGCATGAGAATTAGGGAATGGACAAGAGGTTGAGATGGCGTTTTATTTGCCCATTTTCTTTTCATTTTGTTCTGATCATACAATCCGTTAAAAATTTCATGATAGAGTTTGAATTGATAAATAGTTTGGGCTTTCTAACAGAGTCCAAGATCATGGTGATTGCTTCTTTTTTCCTTTGTCTTCTATCTTGTTTTCTTTTGTGACAGTTTTGTTAAAATATAATTCACGTATCATACAATTCACCCATTTAAGCAAGCAATTCAATGGTTTTTAGTATATCCACACACCTACGCAACCATGATCACAGTCAATTTTGGAACATTTTTTGTCATTTTGAAGAGAAACCTCATGTCAATCATACCTTAATTTTTTAAAAAAGCAATAAAAGGAGAGCCCATATCCTTTTAGCTGTCACCCTTCTATACCCACGACAGCCCCAAACAACCACAGCAAATCTACTCTCTATCTCTAAGGATTTGCCTATTCTGAACATTTCCTGTAAATGGAATCATATGATGTGTGGTCATTTGTGACCAGCTTCTTCTATTGAGCATACTGTTTTCAAGTTCATCCATGATATAGCATGTAATCAGTACTTCATTCCTTTTTATGGCTGAGTAAAACTACATAGTATGGATAACCACAATTTGTTTATCCATTCGTCAATTGATCAATATTTGGGTTGTTTCTACCTTTTGGCTATTATAAATAATGCTGCTACTAATATTTGTGTGCAAGTTTTTGTGCGGACACACGTTTTCTTTTCTCTTGGGTATATATCTAGGAGTGGAATTGCTGAGTCAAATGTTAATTTTATGTTTAACTGTTTGAGGAACTGCTAGACTGTTTTCCAAAATAGCTGCACCATTTTACATTCCCACCAATAGTGTATGAGAGCTGCAATTTCTCCACATCCTCACCAACACTTGCTATTATTTGACTTTTTGATTATTGCCATTCTAGTGAGTGTGAAGTAGTATCTCATTGTGATTTTGATTTGCATTTCCCTAATGCCTAAGGTTATTGAGCATTTTTTCATGTGTTAATTGGCCATTTGTATATCTTCTTTGGAGAAATGTCTATTCAGATGCTTTGCCCATTTTTTAATTAGTTGTCTTTTTATTACTGAGTTATAAAGGTCTTGATATAGTCTACAAGCAAGGCCCTTGTCAGATACTTGATTTGCAAATATGTTCTCTCATTCTGTGTGTTGTCTTTTCACTTTCTTGATAGCGTCTTTTGAAACACATAAGTTTTTCATTTTGATGAAGTCAAACTTATTGATTATTTTCTTATGTTGCTTATGTTTTTGGTGTTGTGTATAAGAATCCATTCTTCAATCCAAGGTCACAAAGATTTACTTCTATGTTTTCTTGAATGATTTTTTTTCTGCTTTTTCTCCCCATCTCCCCCAGTACATAGTTGTATGTTTTAGTTGTGGGTCCTTCTAGTTGTGGCATGTGGGACGCCACCTCCGCATGACCTGACGAGCTATGCCATGTCCGTGCCCAGAATCTGAAGCAGCAAAACCCCACGCCACCAAAGCGGAGTGCGTGAAGTTAACCACTCAGCGATAGGGCCAGCCCCCTTGAATGAGTTTTGTAATTTTGACTCTTAGGTTTAAGGATTTGGCTCATTTGGAGTTAATTTTTGTATATGGTTCTTATTTTTATTATTTCCTTCTTTCACTTTTAGGTCTCCAGAAATGCAAGAATCAAATTTGTTTAAGGCAAACTGCCTGAATAACTTGTGGAAATATTAATAAGCTGGTTATTAATGTGTTGAAGAAAGGGAAAATTTAGGCAATGAGGTTAGTTGGTTTTGAGTTTGTACGATATATTGTGTGATCTACACATCTAAAGCTTCCTGGATAAAATTGTGGTCAACAATGTTCAGAATTTCATCTCTGCTTCCTTCTTGCAAATGAACACTCCTTTTATTTTACTTATGAATATTCATACCTTGTTTCCAGTCTCACTATACAAGCCATTTTGAACAGTGCTGCTTACATAACCCAGCTTTTGTTTCTCATTAAAAAAAAAAATCTGCTTTCTCCACAGGCATACGGTTACACACACACACACACACACACACACACACACAGTGCTACCTCTTCCCAATATGGTCATATGTTTGCTGGCACAGATGTCCCTGCAATTCGCTTCTTCTCGTCACTCACCTTTCAAGTTATATACACATCTGAGGTTTTTCAGTTGTTTTTACAGGCACGTTTCAGCATGAGACCAATCTGGATGATAAGAACAAAATCACAACGGAGAGGAAGGGCAAGATAACACATTAGAGTATTTAGTCACTCTTTTGTGTTAGTATATAAATGTAAGATTTAGCCATGGAGTAAGCATAATGCATAATTATCACATTGGGATGCTAAACACAGACGCTGCATTCATTCTGTGCATAGAGTGAGATCTGGTTCATGGAAAAATGCAAAACCTGCATTTTTCCAACAAAATAAGTGAGTGGGGGTGGAAGGAGACTGGCATTTTGATGATTATTTCAGAATACTAATGCCTATCAGAGGCGGTGGCAGTTTTGGCCAGTCTCCACTGCATTATGTCTACAGAGAGTGAAAATGTCCCTTCCCTCCTTAGATATCTTTTATGACAGCAGCCAAACAGGTACTTTTGATCAACGACAAGTAATTCTTTTGCACCTCTATGGAAGAAAACATTGTCCAAGTGCTCAGGGAGAACCCAGCCAGGAAAACCAAAGCAATACTCATGAAACAATTGGAGGACAATGAAGCACCACATTGTGTGATCCTGAATATAAGGGCCTAAGGAGTATGGAGGAGGGAGGTCAGTGAGCCTTGGAGGTGGGGATCGGGGGATGAGGAGAAACTTTCACGGAGAATGTGGGTTGGGATTGGGTTGAGGAGAATGAAAACAATTTTTAAAAGTAAAAGAGAAAAAAAGACAGTGTACATCACACACAAGAGAGGAAAGACAGAAACTAAGTCTTATGATGGACCAGGCATTGGGCAGAGGTCTTGTTATGATCTTACTTAGAGCGTTTAACAATTCTGAAAGTGGGCATAATGACCCCTTTGAGGAGTTTAATGACTTGCTCCTGGTCACATGGCATCTAAGCAGTAACATAGTGTTTGGATCAAAAGTTCTGAGTTTTTTCTCCAGCCAAACACCTGACAGCTGCTGGGCCACAGGCACAGAGACTGGAGTTATGATCAATAGCCTCTGCATCAGCTCTAATTCCTCCCTACTGCTCCCTCTTGGACCTTCCAGGCAACACAAAGATTGCGAATCACTGTTTCAGATCAGTGGATTGCCAACTTGCTGATCCTTCGAATCATCTTAGGAGTTAAAAAATACATGATCTGTTTCTAGATCCCACTTCAGACCTAGTGAAACCAAGTATTCAGAGATAAGATGCTTGGATCATTTCCACTTGTCCTCCAGCACCTGACATGTTGCCTTGGATAAAGTAGGCATCAATAACTATCTGTCAGATGGATGGATAATTAATACATTAGCTAAATCATTGTTTTATCTACTGACTTGATGATTGTGAGTTCCTTATTGTCTTGGTTTATTGCTTCTGTGTTACACCATGGCCAGTATTTTATGGAAATGTCTGTTTCTAAGTGATGAAAATGAAGACTGATGGGCTTTTCCCAGCCTGGAGTCCCTCATGAACCTAAAGTACATCTGACTAGGACTTGCAGAAAGGCAGATGCATGTCTCCTGTCCCTTGGAGGGAACACACCAAATTTCCTCTTCTCGCAACCCTGGCTCTGTTTTCATCCTAATCTAAACCACTGTGTTGAGATCAGCCTTCTGTTTCTTTTCTCCAGAGATAAACATCAATTCTCTTTACCCTCTTTACAATTGTCTTCCTATGGAATAGAAGGATGATTGATAGACCCTTGCTGATTTTCCTAAACTGGCCCAAATCAACTCTGTTTGCTGAGTTGTGTAGTGTGATGGAAGGTGGAGACAGGCAAGTGAACTAACTCGATCTTCATTAATTCCATTTATAATCTGATTTATGTCAAGTTGTAGATGTGCTTTGGGTAGGATTGTGCTCATCAGAATGATTTAAACATTACTTGACTTGGTTCCAAATTGAAGTGCTTGATAGAGTGGTTCTGTGATTTTCCCATCAGTTCCTTTCTGTATCCATCCACTATAGCATGCTACCAAGGCTTCCATACTGCATCATCTGGATCTCATATAGACAAGTGATTGGAGATATGTGACAATGTGATTAGAAATACTGGAGTTCTCCAAGTTTAAGAGTGCTTCAGTCATAAACATAATTATTAGTGCAATAGAAATGGGAAAACACTAATTGAGATTCACCTCTCTTTAGTATCCAATGGATCTGAGATGATATTTCAGCCTTGGGTCATTTTCCCTTCTGCATTTATTATTTCGTTATTGTAAAATGTCACTTTGCCTATAAAATATTTTGCCTTGCTGTCAAGTTTTATTTGGTTCAGCTTTTAAGTTAGGAGCATTTGTGGCTGAACACTCCAGTCTGTGCCAAAGGAATTTTCCAAGCTACAGTGTTTGTTAGTTTTGTAAATACACACATTGTTCTTAAGGTACTTTGGGAACAAACAATCGTTTAAAAAAATACACACTTAAGCAAAAGACACACATTCACAATTTGACCTAGGTCTGATGGGAACGTCCTTTATTATATAAACTGAACTTTAAAATTGCTTTTGGAATTGATTTGGGTGTAAGAAAAAGGCAAATAATCTATGTCGTTCATGGGACAGTTAGTCACCAGGAAAAATAGCAAACTGTCTGAAGCAAAAAGAAACGTTCCTTAAAAGCTTTAACACGCATGAGATGATTCAGTTTTGCCGCATTATCCTGGTCTGATCCACTTTCCCACCCACGATTTCAATTTCAGTGACCTTTTCCTTATCATTCGTTTTTCAAAACTGTCATCCAAATTTCCAGCTGCTTCTCTAGCATGTAAGACACCAGCCAGCCTGGTGGAAACTCCAACTGTTGCCCTTTCCTCTACTGCTTCTTCCTAAATAGAAACTCTTCATTAAAGTAATTCTCTCTGTATCGTTTGATGAGCAACAGCCTGGTACCAGGAGCGTATCCTTTGCCTTAGTCTTTGAAAGAGGAACAAATTAAAATACTGACCGTATTGAGATGAGAGATGGTTTTTGTAGAAAAAAATCAGTAGGCGCTCTGGTTAATTGATGCATTCGGTTATGTTTTAGTTCATGCTTACAAGGTTTGTTTGACCAGACAAATTTAGTGTTCTGCCTATAATATACCAGATTGCTTTTTACCGTAAAATAAGCCTTCTTTATTGCTGATGTTTGCAGTGCATCCCTTCTAGGCATAAGAATAGACATGAATTATTTTTGAAGAAAGCCAATGATTCCCATATAAATCCAGTTTTCAGATATTTTGTCAATAGATAAGATAGCTTACCATCACCTCCAAGGACATCAGCACTTTTGATAAAAGTGCAACAAGTCAACAGATTTTACTTATTTTCAGGGAAGGGGCTTTACTTTGATGAGGCTTTATCTTGGCTAAATCCATCACGGATGGAATTCCTACCTTTATCACAGCTCTGGGCATACTGCTTAGACCACCGTTAGAATGTGTCACATTGACCACTGTCAACTTCAGTAAAGACAACAGATAAGGACCAACGATTTAGGGCGAGTGTCACACTGATCTGTATGTGGTTATGGACTGTCTCATTTCAGACTTCCTTGCCGTCAACCAGCTTGCATTAGAGATTGTTCGTTATGATTGAATAACTGTATTTTAAGTTGCAACATTACTGTATGCATAAAGGCTTATGCAAAGGAAATAACCAATGACAAGGAAAACCCCAAATTAAGTATACTAAAAAGATTCTACATTTTTGGTTCATTTACAATGAAAATGGAGGCCTTTTGATGGAGCATCAGTCAACTTCTCACTGAAAAGTGAGGATTTGGGCTTAGAAACATTTCATTTGGTCATTACCAATGCCCAAGAGTGAGAACTGATAGATCTCAGAAGGAAAAAGGGAAGAAATGTGGTGCCAGTTGAAGGAAGAGAAAGAAGATAAGAAGAAGACTATGTCACAAGAATGTCACATGCAAAATAACGGGCCCACACGTGATTGCTCTTTGAGCCTGTTCTTGCACTTACATCATTCCTTAATACATCAGACGTTTCGGGCAAGAAGGGAAGGTGAAGGAGAGGGGACAACAACTTTTTCAGGTGATCCCAGCCAGGAGAAAATACAGGAACTTTAGAGTTGAGTTCAAATGCCAAGAGGCAGCAGACGTCCCTAACTCAGTCACAAGGCATCAGCTCCTTTGATGCCAACTTGCAAAGGTGGGTTTTTGTACTAGGTCCAATTGTTTGATAAGTAGTGGAGCTGATGAAAACCTCCTGGCAAGGAACTGAAAGTAACTGAATAGATCTCCAGGCTGGCTGCCATCCGGGAATATAGTCCCAGACGCCAGCTTGGCAAGGCCACTGGGCCAAGGCAGCTCCCCCTGGTCAAGAGTGCCTCCCTGCTCTCAGAACTGGAGGCTGCATTCTCACGTTAAAGGAGTCTCATTTCCCTATCTTACAAGAACAATTGCGTTCTGCATTCAGTGTGCCTGGGAATCCACTGAGCTTGGCTCACTCCAATTCTCTCGTGCACAGAATAGACTGTGATTTAATGTGAATTTTCATTTCTACCTCACCAGAACAGGTTTCCTGCATGAATCACATTTATTGGGGTTTTATCCTGGGCCACTTAGCTATGTTATAAATGATCTTTAGGGGCATGAGATAAATCTTCTGCCCCTTTGATTTGCCAATTCTGCAAACCAAAAAAGTTTAGGGTTATTTAGCAATCTATTCCCAGAGACGCCAACAGGGCTTTTGGTTGGTTGACAGCAGAAGACAAATGGGCAGTTTCAGGGCAGTCTGTGAAATGGCTCGTGCGAGAGTTCCTTGTATTCTCTGCCCTGTCGTTTGTTTTCTGTTTGCAGCCCTTCTTCCACCTCCAAATCACGCTGGGTGCAAGGCTCTGTCTTTCCAAAGCTGCAGCCTTTTTCCTAATACCACCTTGAACAGGTTCCTCTGAATACAGACTGAATATCCTTTATTTGGCCCAGCATTTCTGGCCAGTATGGGCCCAAATGAGTTCCAGAAACTTCCAGGATGAACCTCATTAACTATGTGAAACTCTTGAGTACTTTGTTTCTCTTCTCTCCCCCTACAAAAAAATTAAAAAGCAAAGATTACATTTCAGAAAGGTCCCTTCAGAACAAATCTTTAAAATTGTGCCTTTACCCTCCACTGGTTCTTCAGATCAGTGTTTTATTTCAAGAACTGTTGCTCGTTGCTCAAGGCAGTTTACAAAAAGTAAATTTCCTGGGTGACCATGCGCTCAATCCCCATGGTGATAAGAGACCTGCACCCTCTTGGGGCTCTGCTCAGGGCTGGCCTGGCTCATCCACACAAGATTGCTTTGCTTTTCTCTCTATTGCACGTTCCTTGAGCAGAACCCAGGATTCCTGTGATCTATCCAGAGGCAGCAGCCAGGCAAGGGCATGGCTAAGCTCTGCCCACCCACTGAAAGACTATATCTTGGACTTGTCCTGTTACCGGGTGAGTTCATCTTGTTCGGGAAGATTAGTGCCACCACAGGCACTTGGGATTCTTCTCCACATTCTTCCTTTCATTTCTAATGAGGCTTTTCAGAGGCAGCCTGGCCCTCAGCTATGTTCCTGGAGAATGGCACATGGTTGACCCTCTCATGCAGGTTCATGGACGTGCTCTGTTCTTCTTTGTATGATAACAAATTGTGCCCTTCTTACACATCAGTGCTTCTTCAAATTGATGGCCAATTCCCCAAGAGGAAATTTGATTAGATGAAAGTTTACCTGCTGCAAAAATCAGAAGTTCATTTCCCTGGCAAGATGGAAATTTGGCAATAGTTTAAAACGCTTTTATTTTGAAATAATTAAAGACTCATGAGAAGTTTGCAAAAATAGCACAGAAAGGTCCCATGTTCCCATCACTCCACTTTCTGCAATGATACCATCTTATACAATATTATATACTAACACAATCAGGAAATTGGCGATGTTTTTACAGCAAGAGAAAATGGGCATCTAAAAGCCTCAAATGTACACTTAGTATTTGGAGTTCTGGTCCACTGTTTGCTTAAAGAATGGCTATAAATTAGTCACACAGGGACACTCCATGCATCATGAAAAAAAAGGATCCCATTAAAAGCTATTCAAGGCCGCCTTGAACTCTATTCCCACACAGAAAAGATTGTACACAAAAGGTGGTGCATTATTAAGGAAAAGAGGCTTTCAAAAATAAGAGACCTTCAAATAATCTTAGTCGCCTTTAAAAATAGGCGTTCTTGGCTAATTGGGTTACTCCTGGCATCTGTTTGTGTGATCCAGTTCCCCAGATATCTTGAACACTATGCTGGCTGAATAAAGCTTGGGAAGAATGGAAGAGCCAGCCTTATTAGCAGTCACGTACCTAGGATGGGTTGGGAAAATGTGGTTGACATTCACTTGTTACATAGGAGTCAAGAGCTGGGTCTTGAGCTCTGACAGTTCAGGTTGAAGTCCTAGCCTCGCCCCTTACCGGGAGGTTAACTTTGAACAAGTTACTTAACTGCTCTAAGCCTTGTTTTTCTTATGCATAAAATGAGGTCAAAATAGCACCTGAAAAATCAGTGCCAACTGATGAAACTCTCAGCCATATACTAGGTGCTTAATACATTTTAGCTGTTGTTATAAATAATCATCTATGATTAGGGTATTCTGGGAAATAATTTTTATGCCATTCAGTTGCTTGGACTTATTTTTAAAGCTGGTCCAGATAATTTGTGAAATATCTTCTAATCCTGTGGTTTGAAAAGTAGCTGGATGAGAGTTCATTATATTCGGAAAACCACTTTGACTTCCATTGTGGTTACAATTTTAAAATAGTAATTGCTTAATATCCCATAACACATTATAAATCATTGTGTAACTTCCACATTATTAACTGTTTGCTGATAAGTTACTTGCATCATAAAGTAGTCTGAAATTAGATCAAAGAACAGCTGCAGGATTGTAAAGTCTAAAGTTAGTATAACCTAGGCCCATATGACTAGTCTAAAGTTAATGTATCTAGACCCGTAGTTACTTGGACGTTAATTTCTTCAAAAACGTGCCAGAAGCCATTGGAATTGTTTGCAACAATTAGTCAAACGTTAAGGAACATTAACTGTTTTTGGAAAAATTTTATTTGTTGTGAAAAGTAGATATGTTGCTGTGGTTGCCTGTATCTTGTTTATAATTGTAGATTTTCTTTTCCTGGCAATTAAAGACTGGTTTGGTAACCAATAGCAAATCTACCCTTTTCATCATCAGCCCTACTTTAGTTGATAATTAATTACTAAATCACTGAAAATTTCATGTAAATAACTAGGTTTAGATTTTAAAGTGGATGGACAAGCTTTGCACAGACTCCCCAAAATATGTTTATGCTTCTTTTTAAACAGAATATTATACTCCCAATTAGTTGGCACAAATTAGTAGAACGAAAAAAATAAGTGGTTTATCTTGAAGCTTTTATGTGAAGAATTATCAGCAAATAGTGTTGGAAAAATGAAATGAGCCCTAATTGTGGCGTGAGGAGGTTTTGTTACCAGATAATGTGATTCTTTGTAAACAAAGACTATCCTCTGGTGATCTAGCACAGAAGGAAGAGATCTGGTTGGAAACACATCCTGTTAGGGCTTAAATTTCAAAAGTAACACCTCACGAGCAGCTCATCTTTTGGCTTCTTATACTGAGAATCAGCCCAAGTGGATGACAGCACCAGAGAGAGGGAACTTCTGCTGGTGACACCCACACAAAATGCCCAGGACCAAAGCTCAGTCCTTTGTATCAAACTGTCTTTAACAATGTGTATCTGTGCCATCTTTGTTTTCCTTTTTTGGGCAAGGGGCAAAGTCGCTGCCTTGAAATTCCTATGAACTGTGTTTTCAGAGTATCAGAAATATTAGAAAATATTTGTTTCCATTTTTATCCTAATAATGCAGATTCAGAAAAATTGAAGAAACCTAAGGCTATAGGCAAGACTGTCTGAGTAAGCAGGTGAGTTGATCAACACAGGGAAAGGGCAAAGTTTTTAAAGAAAATTTAAGTTAATATCAATCTGATGTCTGGATGTGGAATGACTTCCTGAGCATAATAGCGATGGAAGGAATCACAAAGAGAAATATCAATACATTTGACTACTTTAAAATGAAGAACTTTCATATGTTCAGAATATCATAAACACAATTAAATGCCAAACAGGAATGATATTTAGCCACCAATAGGCACAGAAAAATAAGAATATTTTTAATATTTAACAAGTTTATATTTAAAAAAAGAGTCATTAAGTGGCAAAAGATGCAAACAGACCATTTACATTGGAAGAAATACAACTGGGTGGTAACAGTAACAGGGAAGCACATAACGGTGCTAATATTGAAATAATGAAACTTAGAAACAACAATGAGATAGAGTTTTTTTTCTGTGAAATTAGCAAAGAATTAAAATACCGGATATATGATGTGCCTTTCACTGCTGGCAAAGACTCCTTCAGAATAGTGAGGGCCAGGGTTCTGGAGCGAGAGTGGGTCCAAAATCTGGTTGTATGACATTGCGAAACTTATGTAACCTCTTTGTGCCTCAATTTCTCATCTGTAAATGGGTATAAAATAATACCCACTTCATATTGTTATGGATAAAGTTAAATTAGGTAACACACATAAAACATTTAGTGTGGTGTCTGGCGCACAATAAGACAAAAGAATGGTAGCTTCTATCAGCTACTGTTGGTCTCATTCAAGTCTCAGTCACTAAACGATCATTCACTCGTAATCTGCAAGTTGTAGTGAAACCAGAAGGAAACTATTCCAAGAAAGTAATCTGATGTGAATAGACGTGTAAAGATGGTCATTAAGATAAAATATTCCAAGTGATCTAAATGTTTAACAATAGAGAAATGAATTTAACTTGATCACATAGCATCTCTCTATGGTGGGACACTATTGGGCTATTAAAATCATGTGTTTTAAAGAGGTTTTAATAACATGGCATATCCTTAAGAAATAACATTATGTTTAAAAAGCAGAATATGAAATTATACTTGTAACATCTCAATTATGTGAACATAGATATAAATTAAAGGCATAAATACAAAAAATATGAAAGAAACAACAAACATTTTAGTGGCTGTTATTTCTGGGCAGTGAGATTATGGGTATATTTAAAAATATATGTTTCTCTGTTTACTTTTTCTACAGTGAGACTGTATCAATTTTGCATAACTAAGATGAAACCTGAATTCAGAAAAGACTGGAGATGGCATAATAGAGCATATCATTTGCTTCTCATAAAATTTAAAATATGTTTCAAAGCTATATGAGAGGAAACAAGAGGAAATAGGTCTGTAAGAGACACGAACAAAAACATATTTATGTTTTGATCTGACTGATCCTTGTATGGACTAAACTTAATCGCTACCCAAAGGTGAATTTCTGTTTGTAACTACAGTCAGTCAATCAAGAACGTTTGCTGTGGGCCTACTGTGTGCCAGGCACTGGGCACACTAGGAGGATGGTGTTGAGCAAGGCAAACCCATCTTTACCCTCATGGAGCTCATAGTCAGGTTAGTATTTAGTACTTCCAGACAAAAGCCTCAACAAATGAACTCAGGCCTTCGTGTATTTGGAGATTTGTAAAGTTACTGGGGTTGTTCTTTAATCAAACAAATTAGAAATGATATTTTTTTTGTCTATTAAAAGGAATATTTTTTAAAGCCGAAAAACAAGAGCAAGACCTCCAAAGCATCTGAGATGCTGATATTGTAGATGCGGCTGGAGGACAAGTTAGCACGGGCTAAGGGAGGGAGTTGGCATTGAGGACCCAGGGTGGCCAGCTGTGCTCCAGGTCACAGAGAATGCCATTGTTTCTTCTTGGAAACTGTTGCTTTGTTCATCTACTCCCCCACCCTGCCGGAGCGAGAGCAGACAGCTACAGTGCTGGAATACTGTTCCTTTGTAAGATCTCCTTCTTCCTTCTTTTGTTAGCATTCTACCATTTAGCGACCTTGATAAAGATAATTCAGCAATGAAAATAACTCAAAGAAAGAAGATTCATGTGAAATTGTTTCCTAACGTGGAAGAATGAGCTCCTCTTTCACTCTGCCGCATATTAAATACACACACATATATGCATTTATATTTACGTGTACACACATATACATACATGCATATATGATAACGCAGATGTGCTTTTTTATAAAGGAAAACTCTGAAGCACATTTAGGTATTTTTGTTAAGAAAGAAAATATACTATGCTATAAGTTTGAAAAGTAAAATAATTAAGAAGATTTACATAACTTGAGGGGGCCACACAGTTTTTCTATAAATGTTATGTTTATAACCACAAGTAAAAATAGATTAGAAAGATTTGTTTGAAATAATAGTTCAACTACTCACGATTCAACCACCTGCAGGCTCACCTTTTGGGAAAACAATCAAGAACGAGAAAACAATTAAAAAGTATGTCTTGAGTAGACGTTGTGAAGTATCTGCCACTTCACGAAGGGCCATCCTCTTCCTCTGTTGGGCCCCTACCCTCCTTCTTACTCTATACATGTTTCTAACAAACTCACTGTGGCTACCAGCCTTCCAAGGTCTCTGTAGTCTAGAAATAGAAGGAGTCCTCCCTACTGCTTTGGCATATTGATGGCAACATGAAGTAACGATTGAAAGTACGGGGAAAAATGAGAAAACCATAAAATATACGTGCAAAAATTCAAAGAGCAAAATTACCTGGGTTCACGTCCTGTAGGAGCAAATAGTCTTCAGTGGGCCCTTCTTTCAAACGTTGTACAGAATACCTTTTCACTCAGACTGTGCTAAGACAAGGAAATGCGTAAATTTTATTCTGTATACTCAGTCAGAGTGGTGGGAAATACATTTTAGTTTATTGTCTATTTAAAAATATTTTAGGGACCAGCCCTGTTGTCTAGTGGTCAAGTTCAGCGCGCTCCGCTTTGGTGGCCCAGGTTCGCGCGTTCAGATCCTAGGTGTGGACCCTCACTACTCATTAGCTATGCTGTGGTGGCATCCCACATGCAAAATAGAGGATGACTGGCACAGATGTTAGTTCAGGGTGAATCTTCCTCAGCAAAAGAAGTGAGTTTTTTTAAACAGGTGAGTTTAACGGAGCAAACTTTTGACTCTCACTTAAAAACTCTCGTTTAAAATAAAAAACAGAAAACTCATTTCAGGAGGTTCTAGAGAGTACACATACCCACATACATACATGCACATATTCCTATACAATAATTTATTCTGCACTTCAGGAAGATGCTTTTCTTTGTGACTCAAATTAGAGGGAAAAGAAAACTGCTTTGGTTAAAAAAAAAAGGGTTTTGAAAATACCCACAGGGAATAAGCAATACATTTCTTTAAACTCTGGAGATCAATGTAATTACTTCAAAAGTCAGATCAATGTGATTCGACTTCTGAATACCTAATGTAAACACTACCCATTCCTCCCAGAAGAAATTCATTTTTCATTGCATTCTATAAAATACATTTTTTCCCCTTCTACAAAGCTCAAACTGCTTTCCAAATATTCTATTGCATGTAGGGTTGAATCTGCCATTCAGTTTTCTTGGAGTGATAGTAACTTAGCAAAAATTCATCTGGAGATTTTACAGTAGAACCTAGAACCCCTGATCTTCAAGATACAAGCTATAGGAAGCTGAAAAAAAAGTTTCTGAACATCAAGAACCTGTCAACCACCTGGGGTTTCTAACTATTAGACAGATTTAGAGCAATCTAAAAGCTAATTCTCAGAGTTTTGCATAAAAATCAATCGAGTGTATCTTAGGAAAACCGATTCTGGTCTCTACTTCATCCTTGCCATTCTGATGCCATAATTGTGGAGTGTGGCAGTCTGGCCAAGGAATGTGTCTTTTAACTGGCACTGTGGTAAGTGGTAGGTGACTTACTCTTCAAGCAGACTTATTTGAAAAGGCTTTTCCTTTTCTTTCTTACTATCTCTCAGTCTGTTTTCTTTATCAAACACATTGGAATTCTAATATAAGATAGTTACCTCTTTCAAGTTTAAAATTATCATCTCCTTTTCTTTGGACCTTGCTAAATCAACTGTATTCATCCATTTGATAGTTTTTCGGTCTTGAGTACACCACCTAGCGTGAAGAGAGGTAATTGCAGGTTCTTTTGAAAATGGGAAATAATTTGAATGTTGTCACTCTAGGTAGAGATTTGGTAACCAGACTTTTCTGTCCAACATTTCAAAGAGAAATGGACTCCCTGTAATTTCCCTACGGCCTCTTTAAATTCTAAGCATTTATCAAATATATATTTAATCAAATATTTAATATTATTTATTACTGCTGGATAAATATTTTGTTTAGGATAAAATTTCTTAACTACTTAGACTGGCATTTCATGACTTTGTTTGCGATGCATGCATATTTTACGGTCCATTGGTCATTTTTGCGCAGTTAGTGTGCTCAATGCATGTACAGTTTTGCATACAATGCAGTTACTCCTGTTT
The DNA here is from genome assembly GCF_021613505.1 of Equus quagga. Lineage (NCBI taxonomy): Eukaryota > Metazoa > Chordata > Mammalia > Perissodactyla > Equidae > Equus > Equus quagga. The sequence goes on from NC_060274.1 coordinate 91,637,326, forward strand.
CGTGGGACTTAGGGCAGAGCATCAACTTTCTGAATTATCACCAAAGTTGACAGCTGAGTCTTTGCATTTGTGATAAGATGTTGGTCAGAGAGATTGTTTGCTCTGCACTTGGTCAGCATTATAACTCCCAGCTCACGTGTTGTTTCTTCTCCTTAGCAACAACTTGTTGGGTGATGTGACATGCTGTGGTTTTAAAGATAGGCTGCCATTCAAGGGATCCCAGGAAATTACTACTTTAAAAGCATACTTGACAAATGACATCAGGCAGAAAACTTAAATTTTGTGCTGAATATGAAGCCACAAACATAAATGGATAGTGGAGCATTTCCTGTGCTAAGATTTCATGAATAAAATAAAAGAAGCTAAATTCTGTCCTTCTTCCACACAAAATTGTAAATTAGGAGTACATTTTGGTACATACGTCTCAAATTTTGCCTTAATTAAAAAAAAATCTAAATGGAAAAAATATGATAAATATGATAATATAAACAAATATATATCAAAAAGATGATATTAGGAATAACTATATTATAATGAAAGGGGAGCCCCTCCTTTCTTCCCTCCTATTTGTGAGGCATCATCATCTCCCCAGTTGTCTCAATTAGCTCTCGCCCATAAGCCTGACAGTTGTCACAGATGGGCTCTTTTCAAAACAGTTAGCAATCCATTTACACATGCCCCCAAAGGAGAGAACATTCTTCTTTGAATTAAAAGGACTGCCTGTGAAAGCAGAGCGGAATTCTTAGTAGTGGAAAAGATAAGATGGATAGTCCCCAGATAGTGTCACTGGAACGTATCTGTTGCTTCTGGTTGTGCCATAGAAAGAGTGTATAGCCCCTCCAACAAAAATCGTCCATCTGCCATGACATCTAGGTCTGACCCACCCTCCACCTTAGCTAAAGGACTGGTTAGAATAAGTCGTGCAGCATTTCTTAAAATGTGTGTCCACAGAACTCTATTTACTCTGAATGTTCATAAATGTACTTGACAAAATGGTGTCATGGTCAAATAGCTCTTGGAATCATTGTATTCAACAATGTCAGCAACGTTCTCAGTGTAGGATCTCAGAATATTTAATTTCATTTATCCTTTTTTTCGTTGGGTAGTTCATGAAACAAGTGTTTCTAGGAACTTGCTTTAGGAAATGTTGGCTTCATAGGTTGTTTTAGCTCAGAAGTATTTTATGCACATGCACATATATGTTGTGCATTCATACATTATGCACGAATTCGAAAAAACTGAACCAGTGTTCTCCATGCTCTGTAATATACTACATAGTTTACTGTTAATTTGTGAATAATGTTTTTAAAAATATTTTAAACTATCCATTACAAAATGAAAATAATTTTTCACGGTGAAATCTTGAGTTAGGAATTGCTACACAGCACATAGGCTCTGTCCTCAAGACCGGAGCTGGGTAGGAGCAGAAACAGACATGGAAAGAGATGGTTTCATGTAATGTGGAGAACACGTTTTTGAGCTACTGCTACAGAATGTTCTGGGAGACCATAAGAACTGAAATTTACTTCATTTGTTTACTTGTTAAACACACTTCCTTTGATGGACAATGGGTCTTGGAGGAGACAATGCTTGAGCTGAATATTGAAGAATAAATAGCAATTAGTAATTCAAAGAATTGAAATTAGGTGGAGCATGTATTCCAGGCAAAGGGACAGCCTGAGGCATAGAAGATTATGTCCTACAAGAGGTGGAAAATTTTGTTTTATCAGGCTGAAAAAGGGAAGATGAAACTGCAGGTAAGGAGAGGCCAGGTCGTGAAAGGAATTTGAACACACTGGTTCTCAAACATCTTAGCACATCAGAACCAACCAGAAATTGAGATTCAGTAGGGCCAGTTTGAGTCTGGGGAATCTGTATTCCTGATAAGCTCTTCAGGTGACTCAGTGTGGCCAGTCAGCTTGAAGGCCTTGGGGAACCAGTGCTGAAGGATCATTGAGGGGTTTTAAGTGAATGAATGAGTGGGTCACAATGAATCTTAAAAAGAAAACCTCATTAGTTTAAAAATATTGTGAAAACTAATACATGCTCATTACAGAAAGAAAATACACAAACAAAATAAAAAGAAGACTTGATCCCATCATTTATCCCTCAAATCCACTTCTGAAGGGTAACCAGTCTTAATTGTTTGATGCAAACAATTATGTATATAGTCTACATACACACACACAACTGGGATCAAACCAAAATAATAATAGGTAACACTGTTCTAATTATATTACATATATTAATTCCTTGAATTTTCACAACTCAATAGGATAGGAATTATTATTGTTACCAAACCCCGAGGGACTGGTGACCCATAAGTGGGTCCTTTTACCTAGAGTTGCTTGCGCCAATAGAACGAGACCAGGTTTGGGATAGCAGAGCAGAAAATTTATTACTTGATCAAGGAATGGAGAAAGGAGAGCTCATGCTCTACAGACACCTTCTCACTGAAGACAGGGAAATGGGGAACTTTTAAAGGGCAAGGGGTCGTGGCATCATCAGGGTTCCAGGAAAGGAGTGGAGACTTCCAGGAATGGTTGGTGTATGCGCAGTCCTCTGAACTCCTTTGCACAGGGCATCAATTGTGCCTAGCAGGGTATGTGTCTCCCCTTAGAACAGAGATTTTAGCATGGAAATGAAGCAAAGGTGAGCTTCAGGGCATGTCCAGGTTCTTCTGCACAAACACTGCTCTTGTGATCAAGCTAAAGCTGGTTCAGGGTGGTCTGTGGCTGTGGGCAGGTTCTCTGAAGCATGGCCTAGGTGAAACACATCTCAAATAAACATGTCAGGTGTGGACCGAGGTTCAATTTTCCAGGTGGAAATATAAGTTGTTGTGCCCAGGGCTACATATTGGTGACATTATTGCTGCCAGTTGAAAGCAGATGAGGAAATAGGGGCACAGAGAGAGAAGTTTCCCAAGGTGACAAAACTAGCAAATGGTGGATCCAGGGTTCAAACCCCTGCTGTCTGGCTCCATCACTCTCCACTGCCTTCCTATTATTTTGCAATTAATTTCTTTACTTACAAATAGACTTTAGGGGCCGGCCCTGTGGCCAAGTGGTTGAGTTCACGTGCTCCACTACAGTGACCCAGGGTTTTGCCGGTTCAGATCCTGGGTGCAGACATGGCACCTCTCATCAGGCCATGCTGAGGTGGTGTCCCACATGCCACAACTAGAAGGACCCACAACTAAAAATACACAACTATGTACCGGGGGGTTTGGGGAGAAAAAGGAAAAATAAAAATAAACAAGTTAATTAAAAAAAGCTTTAATAAAAACATTTTTAAAAAATACAAAGACTTTGGATTGAGCTCTCCTGGTGGCCTAGTGGTTAAGCTCAGTGTGCTCCACTTCGGCAGCCTGGGTTCTGTTCCCAGGCACGGACCTACATTACTCGTTGGTAGCCATGCTGTGGCAGTGACCCACATACAAAAATAGAGGAAGACTGGCAAGAGTGTTAGCTCAGGGCAAATCTCCCTCAGCAAAAAAACCCCCAAAACAACAAAATTTGGATCTTCAATAAATTAAACATAGAATTACCATATGGCCCAGTATTCCCCTCCTCTGTATATACTCCTCAAAAATTGAGAACAGGTACTCAAACAAATATGTGTACACACATGGTCATAGCAGCTCTATTCACAATAGTCAAAGGTGGAAACAATCTAAATGCCCATCAACTGATGAAAACAAACATAATGTGGTTTTTCCGTATGATGGAACATTATTCAGCCATGAAAAGGAATAAAGTACTGATACATGCTACAATATAGAAAACCTTGAAAAAAAACTGATACTAGATGAAAAAAGCCAGACACAAAAGGTCACACATTGTATGAAATATCCAGGATAGGCAAATAGGGACAGAAAGCAGATTAGTGGCTGCCAAGGCCTGGAGGAAAGTGGAATGAAGGATGATTGATGAATGGGTATGGGGTTTCCTTTTGGGGTGATGAACATGTTCTGGAGCTAGGTAGTGGTGATGATTATGTAATAGAATGACTGTGCTAAATGTCATTGAATTACACACTTTAAAATTGTTAAAGTGATGAATTTTATGTTTTGTGTATTCTAACATTATTACTATTTTAAAGGGTGGAATTTAGTATATTCACACCTTTGTGCAATCAAGACCCAGAACACAGTAGGTGGATAATAAAGATAAATACATATTTTTTTATGGTTTTATGATTTTAAAAGAAGTATATGCTCATTAAAAAGATTCAAATAATACAGAAAAGTTTGTTATAATAATTGTATAAGGGCAATAGCTAACACACTCATGATTTAATGGGTTCCAGACACTATACTGAGGATATGAGCACATTTTACACTCATCACAGCTCTATGCAATAGGTAGGACTACTCTTATCCCCAATTAACAGATAAGACAACAGAGGCCCCGAAAGATCAAGTAACTTGATCAACATCACATAGCTGGTTAGTGGCAGAGCCAGGAATCCAAACCATGCAGCTTGTCTCTGCTTTGCTTATATCACCAAGTGTCGCCTTCCGCCATGATATCAAAAGTCCTTTCCCTCTCATATTTGTGGAGACGGTGGAGATTGCCTCCCATCCACCCTTGAGTCCTCCACTTGAGCCCTGCTCCTCTGTGGTGCTTGGTCCACATCACTTGTGCGACCTTTCATTGGACTTCCCATCCCAGCCTGGAATGCACAGGTGCTGTGGCCCTATCTTCACAGGTCTCCAATGGCAGACAGATGGGTGATGTCAGGGATTGGAGGTGTGACCCTGGAGCCGGTCTCACTTCCCTCCATTATCACCTCACACAAATTGTGTAAATGGTCAGAGAAATGAAAGGGAATTGCAACATTTGAAGAAAAGAACTGAAAACTTCACCTTCAGTGTGGCTTTTCCCTGAGTCCATGACATAAACACGCCTCTAGACCCCTATGGGGACCCCGAGTTCCTGACTTCCGTCCACATCCATAATTCTCTCCTCTTCCTGAAAATGTCATCTTCTCTGAGCTTTTGCTCTGTGACTTTCTTCTGTTCTTTAAGGAAATTCCACCCCTGCCCACTGGGTCCATTCTCACCCCATCCATTCACCTCCCCGGGGATGCATCTCTCCCTTTGTGAAGGCGGGGCTTTCAGATTTCTGAATCTGCACAGGGTTTCAAGTTCCCTGGTGGAGTATTGCGGAGAGAGTTTTTCTTCCACTGATAGCTCATGATTCCACTACTATTAATATTAGGTGTATATCATTCCAATTTCTTGTCTTTGTATTCTTAAATACACATATAAAGCCATCTCAGGGAACACAAAATAGTTGGTGTCTAATAAATTGCTTTTTAATAAATTAGGCATTTATTAATGTCAAAAGTAGATCTTTTTAATTCTTTTTTTTTTGAGGAAGATTAGCTCTGAGCTAACATCTGCTGCCAATCCTCCTCTTTTTGCTGAGGAAGACTGGCTCTGAGCTAACATTCGTGCCCACCTTCCTTAACTTTGTATGTGGGATGCCTGCCATAGCATGGCTTGATAAGCGGTGTGTAGGTCTGCATCTGGTATCTGAACCAGAGAACCTTCGGCCACAGAAGTGGAATGTGTGAACTTAACCGCTGCACCACTGGACTGGCCCACAGATCCTTGTAATTCTCAATGGTCATGTAGAACTCCATTGAGTTGTTGAACCATCATATGTATCAGATCTCATCTTGATGGATAAAGAAGTTATTGCCTGTTGTTGTCTACTGAACACACATCCTTGAACACATATTCTTCATGCTGACAAATAAAAATGGCAAGTAATAGGATATATTGGAGAATATGAGGAAGCCATTTGGTGTAAACCTCATTTGGCCTGACCTTGTCTTTCCAAAAGGGCCTGACAGAGGCTGTTGAGCGTGCATTGTATATCTGCTTTAGATATTCCCTATGGCAAGAGCAAAGACCCTTGAGATAAAGGTGCAACTTCCCTCCCCCTCCCAACCTTGGCATTTCTTTAAGGATTAAGCATCTTTCCTTACGCTAGAAACTGATTGCTGCACTCACCTGTGATCACCCAGCTCAAGACAATAGACTTGCCTCCTGCTACACCCTCTGAGAGAGCCGACCCACTACCTGCTGTGTCCATCAAGCGCTGTGCCGACAGGGCAATCTTGTGACTATTGTGGGAGGGACATGTCAATCACATGTGAAACGTCCTGTTTGGGGGTATATAACCACTCTGTATACCTCACTTATTTGGTGCCCTTTCTTCCTTGGGAAAGAAAGGCCCTGGGCCATGGTCTTCAGATTTCAGCTCGGAATAAACTCACCCAAATTTTCATTTATAGATTGGCTATGGATTATTTTTGTTGACAATGCACCTGGACTATTAATACCTTAGGATTGTTTAAAAGTGGAGTAGCAGTGTCAAAAAGTTCACATTGACTATTTTGATACATTTTGTCTAATTGACCTCCAGAAATTGTTCAATTTATACTTTTACACTCTTGTCAATGTTGGATATTTAAAATCTTTGTTAGATGAAAATGTAGCTAGTTGTTCAACTTACAACCGTCTGTACCCATATAGCTACTCTGTTTTTCACTTTCAGTACAGTATTCAATAAACTTCATGAGATATTCAACACTGTACTATAAAATAGGCTTTGTGTTAGACGATTTTGCCCCAAGTGTAGACTAATGAAAGTGTTCTGAGCATGTTTAACGTAGGCTAGGCTAAGCTATGGTGTTCGGTAGGTTAGACATAGTAAATGCATTTTCAGCTTACTGTGTTTTCAATTTACAATGGGTTTATCGATCTGTAATCCCATTGTAAGTTGAGGGAGATGTGTATATATATAATTTCCTAGATGACAGAAGAAGCGTTTCTAATTAGAATGGGTATGAAAAGAAAGAATTTGTTAGTAAACAGAGTTGAAAATTAGATGGATATTTGTCAAAAGTGTTCTGCCTTACAACTTTTAAAAAAATAAATTCCAGATGAAATGTAAAGGTAAAGAAGCACAGTAGATATCATCTAAAACTTTAAAACTTTTGTACTTTTAAAGAACTATAAATACGAGTAAAAGGCAAATGGTAAGTTAAAGAAAATATTTTCAATTTCTATTAAAAAGAGATACTACATTTAATATGTTAAAATGATTATTAATGAAAAGAAACAAGAATCCAATAGAAAAATGGGCTAAGGGCACAAAGAAGAATTTCAGGAAGGGGAAAGTACAGTCATTAAACATGTACCAATTAAAGAGATGATATAGATTGAAACAACGATTCCTTTTTGTGACTAGAAAATTGAGAAAACAATGTTCCCCTGCATTTGTGAGGGTGTTGGGTTATTGGGAAAACTCCTCTCACTCATCTCTAGTGGGAATAGAAATTGAACCACCATTCTGGAGAGCATTTTAGTAACTCAACTTATTTCCTAGGGAATATTTTTTAGCACAAGTAATTTTGTATAAAGCTGTGTGTTTGATCATCCATCCATTCCACTGAAAACCTTGTCACTATCACCACTGTCACTTCCCCTCCTGTTACTACAACTGCTATCCCCTTGCCTTTTCTAAGCATTGTACCAAGCATTTCATTCACGTGATACCAGGCAATTCTCTTTTTTAAAATTTTTATTTATTTATTTTTATTGCAGTAACATTGAATTATAACATTATATAGCTTTCAGATGTACATCGTAATATGTTTTGAATTCTGTGTAGATTACATCATCTTCACCACCCAAAAATTAATTATAGACCATCCCCTCACATGTGAGTCTAATCACTCCTTTTGCTCTCCCCTCTCCCCCTTCCCCTACGGTAACCACCATTCCAATCTCCGTTGCTATGTGTTTGTTTGTTGTTGTTTTTATCTTTTACTTATGAGTAAGAACATAAGGTATTTGACTTTCTCCCTCTGACTTATTTCACTTAGCATAATACCCTCAAGGTCTGTCCATGTTGTCACAAATGGCTGGATTTTACCATTTCTTATGGCTGAGTAGTAGTCCATCGTGTATAAATACCACATCTTCTTTATCCATTCGTCCCTTGATGGGCACCTAGGTTGCTTCCAAGTCTTGGCTATTGTGAATAATGCTGCAATGAACAGGCAATTCTTAACACAACCCTGTAACAGAAGATATTTTCACCTCCATATTTCACTTACAGATAAATGAAGATCAGAGTGATTACATAATTTGCCCAAGGTGATACAGCAAGCAAGATTTGAACCCAGGTCTTCTAGCATCCTAGTGAAGATGACAGGATATTCAAAATGATTTCTTATTGGTTCCTGCATAAAATTATTTCAGAAATTTGTGATTTCTGTGAGTGTTCAAGATATTTCCTTTATCTTATCTGCATTATTTTTTCATATCTCCACCCTTTTTATACTTGTTCATCCTCAAGTAAACAGTGGCTTGATGATTGCTAACACAGTGGAGGTGGAATGCCTCTCACCCTGTTCTGTCTCTATTTGATTCCTCATCACATTTCATACAGTTTTATCACAGATTTCTTAGGCTTTAGTGGGCTTTCATTTTAGGCACTTCTGCTGGCTTGAGAGTCCCTGATACTCTGAGCAAATGGAGAAAATTAAAAACCTGTGCTCCCTAGGATGCCTGTTACCAGTGTGGGTCCTCTGTCCTTACCTCCAGCACTTCAGTGAATGGAGAATCCCGGCATGCAATGCCCTTAAGTCACTCTGGGGGTTCCAATTTTTGACCAGATGGAGAAAGGAGAAATGGCTAACAATATTCCGGGAAATGACTAACAATATCCTGGTTGTCTTAAATCCTCTACCCAGGCATTAGAAAAGTAGCCACATGGCAAAGAGTCTGAATCAGGAGGTTGAAATTGGGAAAGGATGAAGACATAGTCTGTATTTTAGAACTGAAGTTTCCATTATTTTCAGAGGTAAAGCATCCACAAGTCACTTGCTTTTTTTTGTCGGTTGACTTTGGAGTTAGAAGCAATTTCTCCCAGATTCTGGCAATAGTCCTTTTCTTTTTTTAATTGTATTATTGATACTGGCTCAACACAAGGTTAACATAAGGGAAGCCATATTGTAGAAAAGAAACTATATTGTAACTTTAAATGACCTCTGATTAACTAGCCCAGATACGCTCTGTAGATTTTGTGGCCCCTCCCAGCTGCTTTAAGAAGATAACTTTGTTCTTCTGAGTTCCTTAGGAACGTGGTAATCCCCCGGCAGAGAGTCTATGCTGATAGCCATCATCAATGACAACTGAAAGGTCAGGGTATAGGGCAGCTGCTCCATTCTCTGATGCATATCCAGTAAAACAAAGGACTACCAGAACCTGGGACCAGATGTGTGCCCCACCCAGAGACCAGCCATCTCCCCCATGTGGAGACCTGGCCCATATATTACTGGCCCTGTGGTCTTTGTTCTGTGAGATGGTTTTTTTGGACATGAGTTGGCCGGCTTCCCTCTTCTTAGCAAGCTGTGATAAAGTCCCTTCTCTCCTACCACGTTCCCTCCTGACTACTGGCATGTCTTGCGGTGAGCAAATGAGCCCACTTGGATGGTAACATTATGACTGTCTTAAAAAACCTTTGTATGTACTTTAGTGGAAGATAGGAGAGGCCATGTCAGGGGCTGCTAGCCAGACGTGAGTTTCAACTAATTCTTTTGAAAATTTGCAACAAATAATGAAATCCTAGAGCTATTTATCTCCTTTGGAATGAGCATAGCTATTTGTTTGATAATTTGTACATGAAAAGCTTAATCTTTAGAAGCATTATAAAAGAATCATTCTGTAGAATACTTTATTCTGATGTTTATACTCACTTGGACCTTGTTACAACAATTTTGAAGTTAGTGTTAACAGCTACACTGATGGATTGCTTTATTATTTTTCCAGGGAAGGCTGTAAGGTTTGGGAAAACTCTTTATAAAAGGTAGTCTGGTTGTGAGTGGGGGGCTGTCTTAGGAAATCTTGGTTAAATTAGTAGACAAATTTCATTTCTAACTGAAGATCGCCTGACCAAAAATGAGCCTTTTGTCAGCCACTTTCCATCCATAAACATGCCAGAAACTCCAGGAGGTGGAGAGGTTGGCATTTCTGGTTTGAGCTCTGAAAATAACAAGGCCAAAGTATTGAGCACACAATGTTCCCTAATAACAATCACATTTTGCACGGTCACTGTGCTCAAGGACATCCTTAAGTGCTTATTGTTTTATTTCAGCAAGGTTTCTGGCTCTTACTTAACTTCAGTTTTTAAAAACAAGTTTGTCTCTAAATGACAGCGTTGACGTAACGAGAGTGCCTGAGGGTGAATGTCAGCGTGGCATTCCCTGGAGGTGAATCCATACATATATATATAATTTTTTAAGTTTTCAGGTCTAATCATTGTCCTTTTTTCTCTTGATTTAAATGACTAAAATGTCACCTTATTTATAAGATCATACTGTATTAAAATATTTTAATCTAACATAAATGAGCCTTCATAAACCAAGTGACTTTTTTCAACCTACATCAATCTTACCCAGTTCTTTTTAGGAAACCTGCAAATTAGAACTTTTATTATTTTACTGGTAAGGAAACCCAGAACGAGCAGGGCCCACTCCCTTGGGTGGTAGAACATGGGAAATAAACACTGTTCCTGTGATGTGGCTGGAGGTCTTTGGGCTACCAGTCCAGGGTTCTTTCTACCGTTGCCATGATCTCTGAATCTAGACTGTGCTAGAATCTCTAGACTGTGCTAGAATCTTTTTCTCCTGGATTGAAGAGTCTTCCTTTAACACTTTATACAGTAACAGCTTAGAAAATATCACTCTCTTTTAAAACTTCATACAATCTGCCTAAGAATGTTACAGCAAGTTTGTTTAACATATAAGGAAGGAAAATGTTTTGTTTTGAGGAAGTTTAGCCCTGAGCTAACATCTACTACCAATCCTCTTCTTTTTTGATGAGGAAGACTGGCCCTGAGCTAACATCTGTGCCCATCTTCCTCTACTTTATATCTGGGACGCCTACCACAGCATGCTTGCCAAGCCGTGCCATGTCTGCACTCGGGATCCGAACCTGCAAACCCCGGGGTGCCAAAGCGGAATGGGTGAACTTAACTGCTGAGCCACCTGGCCAGCCCCAGAAAAATGTTTTAATGCCAGTGTAGAAACCCACTTAAGCCCTCAGAATTGATATACAGATTATTTTCAAGGAAAGATATTTGAGATTTAACAGATGCAGAAAGAAGCCTTCCTTTATCACTAAAAGCAGAAACTTTTGGGCATGAGCCAAGAATCCCCTCTCCAAGGGAGTTTTACAGCCACGAAGAAAAAAAACTGAGAAGGCCAATCCCACTTGCATAAGCAAACATTATGACAAATTTTCTCATCTCCCATTGGTTCCCCGAGAAATCCATTTGTTCCTTCCATAGAAGCCTTTCTCCCTCTAACCTCCCTTAAGTTAGGTTTTTAAACTCCCATCTTTACCTTGAAAGAGCCACTTCTTTTGTGCATTCCCCTATGGATATAAATAAACTTTGTTTTTTTCCGTGTTAAGCTGTTAACTTATGTTTAATTTGCAGGCCCCAAAACACAACCTAAGAGGGTGGAAGAAAAATATTTCCTCCCCTACATCATTACCCCAAATCAGATTCTTCAATTTTTTTATTGTAGTAAAAAAAAACCACATAATGAAAATTAGGTTCTTATCTTTTTATATGTTTGAATCCAGTCTCTTCTATTGATATATTTTGTAGTAATTTTGATAAATTTATACCTTTTTCATAGATAATACTTCCATTAGACACAACTTATTGAGCACTATTTGGTACCAGTAAGTGGGATAAGTTGTTTAATATTTCAGGCCATTCAATTTCCTCATATCCATAAGGTAGATGTCAGTATTTTGCATATTTCAAATGAAAAATCTGAAAATCAGCAGGACTAACCAGTTCACCAAATCTAACATAGTGAATCAGGAAAGTGAGGATGAGAGGCTTGCTTTTCTTCAAAATTATCAATTTAATGATAATGTATGATTCATTCGAGGAGTCTTTCTATAGTACATCTAACACACTTGTCGGACCATTAGTTCTCTTCCAGACTTTAGAACTAAGAAGTGTTTTAAATGTGGCTTTTCCCACTATTTGGGTTACTTCCTTAGGATAGATTCTCAGAATGTAGTTCTTTTTTTTTGTTTTTTGTTTTTTTGCAGGGAAAGATTTGCCCTGAGCTAACATCTGCTGCCAATCTTCATCTTTGTTTGTCACCCCAAAGCAGCAGTACCTAGGTGTATATTTTAGTTGTAAGTCATTCTAGTTCTTCTATGTGAACCACCACCACAGCATGGCTACTGACAGATGAATGGTGTGGTTCCATGCATGGGAACTAAACCTGGGCTGCCAAAGCAGAGTGTGCTGAACTTTAACCACTAGGCCATCAGTTCTTAAGTCAAACATTATGGATAGTTTTGTGGTTCACGATACATTACCAGATTGCCTTGCAGAAGTATTTTCTTAATGTGTACAGCAGCCACTGTTGAATCTAAGTTGTACTTTGCTTTTGTCCCACCTTTCTCTGAAAGCATTTTTTGAGTGTCATGGCTATAACACAAATTATGAGTATCCATGGAAAGGTTTTAAAAACTGCTTCACAGGTAGCTCTCTAATGGCATGGGACCAGTGAAATATGGGATGTGCGGTTGGCCCTTAGGAAGGCAACTGTGCACCAGGGTTGTATTTAGAGACAGATAGGAAGTCCTAATGCATGTAACAAGATAGTGTAATTCTCCCACTTTCTCCCTCCCTAATTGGGTTCATGTTTGGGCTTCACAAACCCAAAAGACAAAAGTGTGAAAATGGTTCCATTAAGGAATCAGAAAGCAAAGCTCATGAATCAACATCCAAACAGGTGAAATGATTCAGCTGGGACAAATCCTTACAGTCCTCAGGTGACATGAGGAAGAGGACCAGGTCCTTTGGATCTAGGGTGCTGTAGAAAGGGTTCAGGTTTTGAATAACAGTAACCCAGCTTTGAATCTCAACTCTTTTACCTAAGCACTGTGTGACCGTGAGCAAATACTAATCTTCTTGGGTCTCAGTTCCTCATCTGTAACATAGGGATAATGGCCTTTTCAAAGAGTTGTTGGAAGGACTAAATAAGATAATGTGGTAATATATCCACACGAGGATGAAACCTACCAAAGGCAGATGGCAGCTTTTCTGCCCCAGGGAGGAACGGAGGAGAATGGGGCTCAGGAGCAGAGCAAAGGGAGCTTCCATTTGAACTGGGATATTTTGTGTCTTTTATACAAACGCACAAAGATCTGAAGCAAGTAGAACAAAATATTGACATTTGTAAATCTGGAAACAGTGCTTGTTAAATTATTTTCTGTACTTTGTTTTTACTTTTTAATTGAACTCTTTTAGTATCTGGCACATAGAGAACACACAGTTTGGATTCAGATCCCTTCCCACACCCCTTCTTAGAGGCTGAAGTCTCTATTATGATGAATTTAGGTGGGACCCAAGGAAATAAATCCTGGCCGGAAGCCCGAGTGGAAGTGGAATGTGCCTCTGGAGAGCTGCGCACCCACCTTCCATAATGGCGTTCAACACAACAAGTTCACCCTCCGTCATACAGGCTGGATAAACACAAGAATCCCCAGCCCGCCTTCTTTAGCTTTGCTACTAAGCACAGAGACATGCTGTTTTGTGTGATCTATATTCTATAGCCAGATTCCAGTTTCCATATGGGATTTTCTATCAAGGAAAGCTGTTTATATTTTAATTTACTGCAACTCCTGCCAATGTTTGTGTCACCATGATTTCCATATTGGAGACCTCCCTTCCCCACAATGATGTTTATTTAGTCTATACAGTTTGTTTAGATTCTCCTCATGGAAATTCTGGATTTAAAATTATGAAAGTAACTCTTACAGAGCTCCTAAATCTGGTGAACTCCACATGAAAGCTAGTTTTCCTGAAGCTTATTATGAGCCAGCCAATTGCCATCAACACAAGAGCGGCCAAGCTTAGAGACGGCATTGAGCTATCCTTATGTGGCAGCAAATATTCACTTAACACACAACACACGGATCATCAGCTCAGAGGGTTTTCAGCTTCTGAAACAACCCAGGGCTGTTTAGTTGTTTAGTTTTTTGATCTCCTAGTTTCCCATAGCTGTCCCCTCCCACTCTCCCTTCACCTTGACTCTGAGAAAGGAAAATGAGGCATTCTGGAGACACAAATTAAATGAATTAAGCCCATCCTAGTGTGCACTGTGTTGAGCTCCCCCATCATTTCTATTCTATAGAAATAGGCTCATTGTTCACACATGCTGGGCTTTGAGAGCAGTATTCTTCCTCTGCCAGAGAAAAAGAAAAATAGTTCTTTTTCCTTTTTTTTTTTTTTTTTTTTTTTGGCAGAATTGATGCAAGGGACACGTGGCTGTCAACTCACTCGGGGATGTGCACAGAGGAGTTTCAGAATTTTTAGATGCTATAAAATTGCGAGTTAACAGCCAACAGAGGTATTTATGGAAATTAGTCTTTCAGATCGTTTATCAGGGCTCTTACAATTCCCATTTCACGGCAAGTGAAATAATAACGGATATTTGGGACTTGAATCATATTCAATGCCTGAAAGAGGAAGGCTATGCGCATCCATATTACTTCAATAAATGGAGGACCCAGAATTGCCTGGACAGATGCTTCTATCGGCGCCGTTTTAACATGATGCGGAGCGGCAGCCGAGGGAGAAGGCGGAGAGAGCTGATGCTCATTGCCGTTAAACAGAACCTTCCTCGCGCGTCCATATGCCATCCGCGCGACTCCCGGGCTGTTTGAAAGCAGAAGTCAAAAAAAACACTCTGCACTCTTAAAATGCACCAGGGAAGGGTTTGGCTTCCTTCAACAGGGAAGAGAGAGAACCCTAGTCGTGAAAATGCTGCTCTCTTCCTTGAAAATGAGTCCTTTGGTATTTTAAAATAATAAAAAGCAATATGTTTTTATGCCAAAAAGGAATTTCCTCAAAGTAATTATAGTAGCTGATCAAGGATAACGGGAAAATGTGTTGTAGGAAATCAAGGTAAGGAAAAGATATTTTATCAGTTAGCAGTGATGTGAATGGCAGCACTTTTATGGCATTTGGCTATGGCAACAGAGCCCAGCTGGGAGAAAGGAAAATGCCCAGAAACCAGAGTCCCACCAATTTTGCAATAGAGTTTCAATAGGGTTTCTAGGAGACTTAGTTCTTAGGATCCTTTTGTGAGAACATCAACAAAATTATTCATAGAGTACTTTGCAAAATTATCTGGGTAAACAACATACAGACAAAATGAAACAAAAAAAGACCAGTTGGGGGGCTGCCCTGTGGCCGAGTGGTTAAGTTTGCGCGCTCTGCCTTGGAGGCCCAGGGTTTCACCAGCTGGAATCCTGGGTGCGGACATGGCACCACTCATCAGGCCATGCTGAGGTGGCATCCCACATGCCACAACTAGAAGGACGCACAACTAAAAATACACAACTATGTGCGGGGGGGCTTTGGGAGAAAAAGGAAAAATAAAAATATCTTAAAAAAAAAAAAAGACTAGTAGGACTCTGTTACCATCGGAAAAACCAGCACTGAGCACTTATTTTTATGTGATAATTTAAACGATATGATCATTTAACCAGTATGTTCAGTGGGAGAGTTGTTTATCCTCTGTCCTCTAATGTGGCTGTCTTAGGAAGACTTTCACTTTTAAGGACAACAACATTTAATTAAGACAGTAAATTAGAGAAGAAGAAAGAATGCTCTCAAAACCAAAATTCAGGGAGAACTGCCATCTTCACTCCCTTCCGCCCTCTGCTGGGTATTGTATATATCCTCTTTGTCCAGAAAAACAGCAACAACAACAACTGTATTTCTCCACTTCAATTCTTTCTGGAAGACAGTGTTGAGGTAGGTCTGGATGTGACGGCTATTTCTACTCTGGCGAATCTTGAAGGTAAATATCATGAGAGTGAGTCAGGTGTTTAATTCTTTTCTTTTTCTATTTTTAAAATTACAATAAAGTATACATAGCATAAAATTTACCATTTTACCCATATTTAAGTGTCCACATCAGTCGCATTCACATTGTTTTGCAACCATCGGTCACCAGGGCTTTTTTCATCTTGAAAAACTGAATTTCTATACCCATTAAACACTCCTCATGCCTCCCTCCCCCAGCTCCTGGCCATCACCCTTCTACTTTCTGTCTCTATGAATTCAACTACTCTAGGTAGCTCATATAGTATTTTTCCTTTTGTGATCAAGTGTTTCTTTTTAAAACTTAGAACGAAATGTTAAAAGCGTATATAGGTAACAAAGAGGGGAGATGAAACTTAAAGAGTACATAATAGTATTTGCCACTGATTTGAAGGCGACTGGGAGTTAATATAAACAAAGTGGCAAACAGATAGAGGAGCAGTGTAGACAGTCCTGGCAAGTGCTTCACTGTTACAGCTCTGTGGTGCAAAATAAGCCCAGAATACCAGACACACAGCTACCATGTGGCACAGCTCAGTTTGAATCTAGGTTTTTCTGACTCCAAAGTTTCACTGCATTGATATTTTATTTTATTAACCAATTTCCTCTAGTGCAGTTAATCATCTTTTATGACAGTAAGAAGTTCTCCACAGATAAAGAACACGTGCCCTTCTTACTGGTCTCTCATTCATGAGGTGCTCACCGATCAGTTAATTTTAGTACGTTTGAACCCTGAGACCTTGAACCCCAAGTATCTCCCATTATCTCACCCTTTGTCTGAAACGCCTAAGAGTGGCTGCTTACCTAGAGCTTGAGGCCCCAGGACCTTGACGGTCATTGTCACCTGGGTCTACCCCATAAAGATTCTTTAAAGGTGACTGAGGGGCTTTTAACCCAGAGATTTGTAGAATCGGCAAAAGGATCAATTGAGACAAACTGAAACTACACTGGGCTCCTTTTACTAAGCACAGGTATAGCTAACAACCAAGCAAAAAAAAAAAAGAAAACAAATTAATTTCAGTGTGCTTCTGTAACTGCCAAAAGGGGCCTTCTACTCACCACAAGACAAGCCAACAGTCCAGAGGCAAGGTGGTAGGAAAGAAAGGGTCTTTTTATTACAGCTAGCTAGCAAGGGGGAAGATGGTGGACTCGTGTCCTAAAGAACCATCTTAAAACAACAAGATTTTGAAGCAGTTATCTAGGGCAAATGGGCTGAAGGTGGAGGGGGGGGCATCTCAGGATATCGACCATCTGGTGTTATAGTCCTGGAGACTCCAGATCATCCCTTCCTCTTGTCACTGGTGACAAATACCAGCAGAAGGTTTTCTCCTGGAGGTCGTTACATCCCTGGGAAAACTTAGAGAACAAAGTTATTGCCTTATTGAAATCGGGAGGTCTAGGTATAAGCCAACATTACTAAAATAGCAGAGCATGCATATTTCTTACAAGCTTTATCTTAGCTTTCAGGTGGTGTTAACACTTCCAGAGTTGATGGGCCGCACACCTTGTCGCCAGCCTGTTGGAGCGCTGGAAACATCTGGAGGATTCTGCTGACGCCACCCCCTCTCCCAGCTCTGATGCCCTCAACGTGGGACCCTAGGGATCTTGATCCTGTGCATTGGGTGGTCTCCCTGTAAAGCCTTTGAGTTCTCACCTAACATCACAGAATCTTTATCCTCTGCTGCATTTCTGACACCCCAGCTGTTGGTGTTCCTGTTTGCCCTCGACAAGTCTGTGCAGTTGCTGGAGAGGTGATGTTCTCATCCTGTAAATCTTCTAGCTATTTAAAAACAGCAAGCAAATAGATTATCCTTCTCATTGTTGGTGCTGACAGTGTTGGGGGAATTTTATAGTTCTATTAGACTGTGATGGGAAAAGAAAAGTTCTGGGCTGCAAGAATGACTTCTCAGCTCCTGCTCCCTGATGGGCCCTTACTCCGTGGTGGCCTCCCAGGCGAGACTGTCAGTGCCACCCTCCAACATAGCAACTAGATTCAGGAGTATCTTTTGCTGCTCCTACCAGACTTTATTTTGGTGTTTGTTTAACAGTTTGCTGCCTGCTTATGACATTTGCCACTGAGTTGGAGTTACTTAATAAATGATTAGTGGCTGAATAAACCATTAGAGAGAAGGACTTCAGTCAAAATATTTAAGGTGATATTTTTGAGAATATAGTCAACTTTCATTCTTTTGTATGACAATAAACTGGCTCATAGGAATCAAAGACAAATTATAGAGAACATTTTTATTTAAAATTAGAATTCTAGGCTTAATATGTATCTTCACACACTGGCTTAATAAGACCAGAGAGTTTATTATAATTAATATATAATAGTGAACTACCTCCTTCTATAAGCAGAGAGGTGTCTTTTTTGATCTTGGTAAGATCTCCTCCTGGAGAGGTCTTCCTGGGATGGAGATAAGTTTGCATTGGTCCTTATAGGACTGGCCAAGTGATCCCCGACTTTTTTGTGCTCTGCTAGAGGAGCAGGCCACCTTGGGAACAGAGCCTGTATCCTTAGCTCCATCAGCATGACCCTTAGCTCCAAGCCTTGAGCTCCATTTGCACGGCCCCTAGACAGCTGCAACTGACTTTCTGTCTCAGAGTTCCAAAGTGCATAGCAAGTGGCTCAGAGCCCCAGCTCTGGCCTCCCACAGAAAGGCATTCAGGTCTCGGCTCACCCTCTCCCTGGCTAAGAGACCTCAGGAAAACGACTTCCCTCCAGCAGTATTGGGAGCACCTGAGAAGACGATGCTCTGAAGCTCCAGTTCAGTTGCTGGGACCAAATGCTCACTTTGACATGGTGGCTCTCATTGTACTGTTACAAGTGGGTCTGGACTTCCAGGTTGGGGTTCTGGCTTTTTGGTTCCATCCCTAATTC
Organism: Equus quagga; assembly: GCF_021613505.1. NCBI lineage: Eukaryota > Metazoa > Chordata > Mammalia > Perissodactyla > Equidae > Equus > Equus quagga. Next base: position 91,656,157 of record NC_060274.1, read on the forward strand.
TTGTTTTTGCCTTTCTTTTTAAAGCTGTGCTTGTTGTGGGTGAGGACCTGCCACTGTTTTCCTTTGTAACCCAATTCTAGGCTGATCAATGACTTGACTTTCTGGAGACATATTCACCTATTACCACATTTTCAGCTGTCATCTTCCTGGATGCTTGGAATTTTCCAGAATAAAATGATCTTTAAAAATAAGGAAATAGTCTCTAAAGCAGCAGCATTGGACTCCTTGGGTTCCCACTCAAGCTCTGCCTTTCAAAATCTGGGTGAGCTTCAGAAAGTTCTTTCTCTTCTGTGTGTGTTAGTTCTCTCATCCATAAAATGAGGTAATAAGAGTGTTTCATAGGTACCTGTGAGGATTAACAACCAAGTACATGTCAATCACTTGGAACAGTACCTGCCTCAGTAACTGAACACTACTGTTATTGTTAATGCCTTTTCTGAACACAAAGTTCCCATATTGGATTGAGTTATGTTGAGATATGTGGAAAATGCAGAAGGGAGGGAGGAAGGGACAAAAAAGGGACAGAGCAGAAGCACATTAGGCCCCGAGGAGGGGCCAAGTGGAGTCTGACACAACAGAGGTGCCATGTAATGTTTTTTGCCTTGGTGGTCCCCAGCCTGGGTCTGATACATTCATAAATTACAGCCTGGTACTCTTTCCCCCAAAGGCTGAATTGACCGTAAATGACCTTTTCAGAGCAACTTGTCTAGGAACCTCCCATGCCCGTGGTGGCGAGGGCACATTAGATGGTTTTATGACAATTCTTTGATTTAGGGTTTGGGGACTTAGTGAAGGGGCCCTTGTTAGTGCTCTAAGACCACTTCTGCTTACTCTTTTTCTTCTGACTCCCTGAAAGATATGGTTTAACCAGGAAAGTTACTTGATACAGAATTCCAATACCCAATTCTAGAAAACGATATACCTAACTCCCGTAAGACATCTTATTTAGGGACTCAATTCCTAACATCCTCTTCTGTAAAAGGGAGATGATAATAGTTAGCCCACAGGATTGTTTAAAAGATTAGATAGAATTACATTTGTGCTAAGCATAGAGGTTGGCCCAACATAAGAGTTCAACGAATATTTTATGCTGCTCATACTGATGAGGATAATGGTTATAACTGAGGCGCACCTGATGAGGACACTGACAAAGGCATGTGATGGCCTGGACTGGGTCTTATACAACACCTGCTAATGGTGCTTTTCTAGTGATTTATTAGAGTTTACAAAGTACTTCACATAAATTACCTTATTGGGCCCTCAAAACAGCAAAATAAGGAAGATGTGGGACAGAATAATGTTCACTCAGTTCCAGTGTGAGCTGTAGAGGATGGGGAGAGGTAAGGAGGTATGTAGTGTGAGGATTGTGTCTTTCCTGCCCCTGGGTTCTTCTGACAGCTTAGTCAAGTCACCAAGGAGTTGTGTTTAGAAGCTCATTAGACTTTAAACTTTAGGAAGATGGAGCCCACTCTCTTGTTTTTTGGACACCCCTGTCCCACACTTGCTCTGTACTCTGTGCTCTTTTTAGGTACTGAGCTTCCCATGGCAGGTGCTCAGGACACATTGGTGACCTGGACGACCCTGACTTTACCCAGGAATAAGTTCAATCGAGGGGTGGTCCCAGGGTTGTTCTTACAAACACCACTCTTAAAAAACAGAGAGATTTATTCCCTCTGGGAGTCAAGAAAATGCCAAAGACTTTCTCTTTTGAAGACAATGGGAAATCAGTTCAGAAGGACTCAGGCCCTTCCATGTTCCAGTTATGTGGGGACTTCTCTGAGCAACCTCCCTGAGCCTCGGTTTCCTCATCTGTAAAATGGAAATGGTGTTAACTATCTCGTCTTACAAGGATTAGAGATAATGTCTTGGTATATAATAGGGGTGCAAAAAATGGCAGCTATTATAATTACAACCTCACCTCCAGGGTGCAAGGGTGGGAGGGGTGGAGGCAGAGGGAAAAAGAACTTTGTTGAGAAGATATCATAGACTGGGGACTACTTATGTTTATTTAGGGCCCATCTATTTTCTGAAAACCACCTCCTATCTTACAACCTGATCCAGGGTACAAAAGAAAAATGAAGCACCCCACTAAACGCACACCCTCCCCAGACCCAGCACTGAAGTGATGTGTGCATTTATTGGAAAGCAAGCTGAGCTCTCTCTCTGTTAAATGCCCGTCTGGAGTCCCGTGTTCCAAGGACACCTCCACAACTCTGTAACATAGATCATTCCCCAGGAAACCCAGCAGGGACCTGCCGGCTTCATGGTGCTCGTGTCCTCTCCATTTATAGCTGACCTAATTTTTTCTTTAGATTCAAGATGCACACACCATGCATTTCTGTGTGCAAGCCAACCCCGACAGCTGGGAGCTGATGTTCCTCCCATCGTGAGGCCAAGTCCTCAGGTTCCAGCGCTTTTCCCACATATCTTCCCGGAACAGGAGTATGACACGGAGAACATTTTATTCTCTTAGCATTTGTTCTAGAATTCCTCTTCGGGAGATCTAGTTTTGTGGAGAAATGCTTTTAAGACTTCCTCTTGTGGTAGAAATGGTTTCCAGGGTTGGAGAAAGGAAGGACCTGGAGTGGGAGAAGGACTGGCTTGGTGGAGTTTGGAAGAGAAGATGAGGAAGA